>NC_134397.1:29228342-29489580 GCF_050003625.1 Haematobia irritans
AAACAATTGGTAAAGAAGCCCATATCTTGGCTAAGAGTGCGTGATGGTCACATACTTACCGTTGACCAAACTACATTTATCGCCGATCAGAGATTTCAATCTATATTCAGTGTAAACCCCGAGCGATGGTCGTTGCAAATCAAATATGTGCAATTAAAGGATGCAGGCATATATGAGTGCCAAGTATCAACGGAGCCAAAAGCCAGCGCCATTGTATATCTACATGTGGTCGGTAAGTAAATACACACACTGACGGACGGGCACAAAAATACAGCCATTGACATAGACATAAGAACGACCTATGTATATGAGAAGAGATAGTTGCAAGGACTTTGACAAAGGGGCCCCCCGAAAAGAGTTTTATGTTTGCTTGATTTGCCAAAAGGACTGCAAATGAAATGTGGTCTCTATCCCTCTATCTATCCACCAAAAAACCAAAAAAAGAAAAGTATATACGGCCGTAAGTTCGGCCAGACCGAAGCTTATGTACCCTCCACCATGGATTGCGAAGAAACTACAACTCAAAACTGTCATCCACAATCGAATTACTTGGGTTGCGGTAACACTTGCCAATGGCAAGGTATCTTAAAACTTCCTAACACCTTTTTTTATTTATATATATTAAACCAAAAAAGGCCGATTAAATACGTATATAATTAAGTTTGACAACATTTTTTATATAAATAAAATTTTGACATAAGTTTCTAAAGAAATAAAATTATGACAAAATACAATTTTTACAACATTTTCTATAGAAGTAGAATTTGGACAACATTTTCTATAGAAATAAAATTTTGAAAAAATTGTCTACAGAAATAAGATTTTGACAAAATTTCCTATAGAAATAAAATATTGACAAATTTTTCTATAGAACAAAAATTTTGATAAAATTTTCTATAGAAATAAAATTTTGGTAGATTATTTTTGGCTCGAGTGGCAACCATGATTAGGGAGCCACCGTGGTGCAATGGTTAGCATGCCCGCCTTGCATACACAAGGTCGTGGGTTCGATTCCTGCTACGACCGAACACCGAAAAGTTTTTCAGCGGTGGATTATCCCACCTCAGTAATGCTGGTGACATTTCTGAGGGTTTCAAAGTTTCTCTAAGTGGTTTCACTGGAATGTGGAACGCCGTTCGGACTCGGCTATAAAAAGGAGGTCCCTTGTCATTGAGCTTAACATGGAATCGGGCAGCACTCAGTGATAAGAGAGAAGTTCACCACTGTGGTATCACAATGGACTGAATAGTCTAAGTGAGCCTGATACATCGGGCTGCCACATAACCTAACCTAACCTAACCTAACCATGATTATGAACCGATATGGACCAATTTTTGTGTGATTGGTGATCGGCTATATATAACTATAGACCGATATGGATATACTAACACCACTTTCCAAATTTTAACCGGATCGGATGAATTTTGCTCCTCCGAAAGGCTCCGGAGGACAAATCTGGGGATCGGTTTATATGGGGCTATATATAATTATGGACCGATGTGGACCAATTTTTGCATGTATGTTAGAGACCATATGCCTACACCATGTACGAAATTTCAGCCGGATCTCATAAAATTTGTTTCTCTTAGAGGCTCCACAAGCCAAATCTGGGGATCGGTTTATATCGAGGGTATATACAAATACACGCAAAAAAAAAAAAAACGTTTGGAAAACGTGTTACAGTTTTTTGAATTGCTTCGAAAATTTTAAACTTTTATCACCAAAAAAATTCGTTTGTTACAAAATTTTTATTTTTCAATAAAAAAAGTTATTTTTGAAACAACAACACAGCCCATTTCGTTTATATCAAACACTGTTCTTTTCTGACTTTAGGTCTTTAATAAGACACATTTTACAGTTCAAAATTTAATATAGTACAATGTCATGTTGAACAGTTTTTTCGGAATCTTCCGAACATATGTAGAATGTATGTAAAAAAAAAAAAAAAACTTTGGTCGAAGCAGGGATCGAACCCACGACCCTTGGCATGAGAGTCAGACCACTGCCAAACTAAGTGTTTGTTTCTGTTAAATAAACTTTGTTTATTCGTTTCGTGGGCGCCACAAGCTATGCTATATAAATATAACTTATATGGATAATTATCTATTGATGACCATAACAGGTACATAGCTCAGTGGTTAGTGTGTTGGCTTACAAAGTGCATGGTCCGCGGTTCGATTCTCCGTCCAGGCGAAAGGCAAAAAAAATTAAAAATTTATAAAATCGTATAATTTCTTTTACATTGTTGGTATTACAGGAAAAGGTGTTAAGAACTAAAAATCCTCGTGGATGTGAGGGAAAATGCAATTAGCAAGAAAACAATGTTTTTTTTTGAGTTAGTTTTTATGAAATTGTTTTTACATCCTGGAAAAGAATAAACGTTTATCACAAAAAGTATATACTTCTCTTCCAAATACACTTCCTTACAGCGAAAACCAAATGAGAAACGAACTTTGTTTGTCTAAAATTTCGTTTGGGAAGAAAGAATTATTTTTTTGCGTGTATGGACCGATTTGGACCAATTTTTGCATGGTTGTGAGAGACCATGTACAAACACCATGTACAAAATTTCAACCGGATCGTATGAATTTTGCTCTTCCAAGAGGCTTGCAGAGCCAAATCTGAGCGTCGGTTTATATGGGGGCTATACGTAAAAGTGGACCGATATGGTCCATTTTCCATACCATCCGACAACAACTACTTGTGCCAAGTTTCAAGTCGATAGCTTATTTCGTTCGGAAGTTAGCGTAATTTCAACAGACGGACGGACATGCTTAGATCGACTCAGAATTTCACCACGACCCAGAATATATGTATACTTTATGGGGTCTTAGATCAATATTTCGATGTGTTACAAACGGAATGACAAAGTTAATATACCCCCCATCCTATGATGGAGGGTATAAAATTCAGCGGTCAATTATCCCCTCTCAATAATGCTGGTGACAATTCTGAGTGTTTCAAAGCTTCTTCAAGTGCGTTCACCCCAATATGAAACGCCGTTCGGACTCGGCTGTAAAAAGCAAGTCCCTTGCCTTTGAGCTACACATGGAATCGGGCAGCTTTCAATGATAAGAGAGAAGTTCACCAGTGTGATATCATAATGGACTGAAGAGTTTAAGTGAGCTTGAAAAACGGCTCACTACCACTATAACTAACCTTGGGATAGAACTAATGAAAAATAACTTTTACTGCAAATAACTTTAGAAAGAATTGGTTTGGGCGCATACACCGAAACTCGTTTTCCTTTTGTCAGACCACAGTTCAATCCTACAGACACAGAAATAAGGTAACCCAAACAAAAAAATATTGAAAGAGAGTGGGACTCTAGTCGGGGACATGGGCCACCAGTAATCAGAAGATATGGATTTCGCCGCATAAGAGAAGATATAGTGCAGAACGTAGATCAACAGGGATTGGGAAAAATGGAAATTAGCTAAAAACAAGTAAGGAAAGTTTAAAGTCGGGTGGGACCGACTATATTATACCATGCACCACTTCGTAGATAAACATTTTCAATACCAAATAAAATCCGTCAAATGTGGTGGGTGATGTATATAAAGGCTTTTGTTGCCATATAAATACATTTAAATCTAACTCGATCTGGACAAAATTTGCTAGACTTCCACAGAATATATAGACTTAAAATTTAAGTTGACTAATGTCCTGGGGTGGAACACACTGTTAATAAAAAAATATGGGAAACATTTAAATCTGAAGCAATTTTTAGGTATTAGAAGTATAGGAAAATTGAAGTCATTTTTTATAAGTTTTCGACTTAGCAGTGGCGATTTTACAAAGCAAATGTTGGTATTTTGCCCATTTTTGACGAAATCAGACAAAATTTATATGAGAGCTATATCTAAATCTGAACCGATTTCAAGCAAATTTGGCAAGCAAATTTGCCTGTGCAAAATTTCACTTAAATCGGATTACAAATTTTACCTCTGTGGTCATATGAGTTTAAATCGGACGAAAGATACATTTGGGAGCTTTATCTAAATCTGAACCGATTTCTATCAAATTAAGCACACTTGACGATACTATTAATTGTACTCCTCGTACAAAATTTCAAGCAAATCAGGGTAAAAATCTGGGGCTTATAATTCCATATCGGGCGAAAGATATATATGGGTGCTATGTCTATATCTAAACCGATTTCAATCAAATTTAGCACACTTAACGATACTACTAATTGCACTGCTTGTGCAAAAATAAAAATCTGGGGCCATATAGGTCCATATCGGACGAAAGATATATGTGGGAGCTATATCTATATCAGAACAGATAACAATCAAATTTAACACACTTGACAACACTACTAACTGTACTCGTTGTACAAAATTTCAAGTACGCCCAGAGAAGGAATATGATCACCTCAAACATGTTTCAAGAGCACCATGTTACTTTTTCACAGCGACCATGTAACATTTTTGTAGTAAAAATATTATTGTCTTGCCAAACATAACATGCTTTCCGAAATCAGATACATAATTTGTTACATGTTTTCCGTAAAAAAAGTAACATTTTGCTCTTGGAACATGGTTGGGGTGATCATATTTCTTCTCCGCATGTAAATCGGTGTAAAACTCTGGCTTCTGGGGCTATATCTGAATCTGAACCATTTTCTTCCAAAATCAATAGGGTTCTATTCTGACCCTAAGCAGAAACTTGTGCTAAATTTGAAGTCGGTTGGACTAAAACTGCGACCTGGACTTTGATTACCAAAATGTGTTCACAGACAAACGGACATGGCTGTATTGACTCAGGAGCCCACCCTGAGCATTTTTGCCAAAGACACCATGTGCCTCTCTCGTCTAGTCCTGGGTGTTGCAAACATATGCACTAACTTATAATACCCTGTTCCACAGTGTAGCTCAGGGTATAAAAATCTAGAGAGAGAACGATAGGATCGCTTGAAACCTGTATCATATTTTCAACATAACCCAAGCGGATCTTAAAGCGTTTTACCCTATCTCAAAATGTAAGATTACATCAGAGCTGACGATTTAAATTATATATTTATCTGGGCCATATTGGACTCTTCCTCTTGGAAGAGCAAATTCCATCCGAACAGATTGAAATTAGGTACGTGATGTTAGTATATGCCCTCTAGAAACCATATAAAAATTAGTCGATATCGGTACTTAATTAAATATAGCCCCCAGATTTGATTTCTGGAACCTCTTGGAAAAATAAATTCCATATGAACAGGTTGAAATTGAGTACGTAATGTTAATAAAAACCCTCTAAGAACCATGTAAAAACTAGCCCATATCGACCATAATTATACACAGTCTCCATATAAGCTGATTCCTAGATTTGATTTCCATAGTCTCTTGGAGGAACAAATTTTATCCGATCTAATTGAACGCGATATCAGTATATGCCCTCTAATTACCATGCGAAAATTGGTTTGTAGTTATTGCGCCTCCTTTAAGGCCTACGTCATGCAAGGACCTAAAAAATCCACCATATTGAATGTATTGCTGATATTTTTTTTGTTGTTGTTGCCATATTCATGTCACATCAGTGGCTTCGTAATAAAATGATGCCACTTAATCACACTTTAGTCAACCGGCAAACAGTAGGACAAATACACCATCAAGCAAATAGGCAGACAGACAGACCGACGGCAAGCAAAAAGACAAACGGAAAATAAAAGAAGCCCTAAATGGATGAATGGCAACATGAATGAATGAATGAATGGGTGAGTGAATGGCTATAGGAATGTATAAGCATACAAATGAATTTATGTTGCATTCCGGTCCATTATGATTTCTTGCTCTCTCTCTCACTCTCTCGCACTTTCTCTCATACTCACAGTGATAAACATCTGTTGTCATCCGCAGGACACTTAAAGTAAATATGATTTTAATTTCCTCTTTTTCATATTCTCCTTACGGTGATGGATGTGGTTATGAATGCTGTTTCCAAAAATTCCATATGTATGTGTGTGACCATTCAACAACGACGACTACCACAATATGTAATAAAATAGAGCCCAAAACGGAATTAATCGGTGCACCCACACGTCATGTGAAAGCCGGAAGTCAAGTGAAACTGCTGTGCATAATTAGCCAAGCTTTGGAGCCACCATTATTCATTAATTGGTTTTATAATCAAAAGCAAATATATTTGCATAATCGTAAAGGATGGCGTACAGAAATTGAACGCATTGAATTGCCACCGGATACCACAACAACAACAACAACCACAACTACAACGACCACAGCAAGGCCAACAAGCACTAGCACGAGTAGTAGTAGTAGTAGCACAGCAACACCAATGGCTACCAATAGTAAAGCCTCTGGTGAGGCAACCACACCATCATTGCCAACCACTAAAAGCAAGAGTAGTACAGCATCATCACTACCAGCCAGCCATCGTGATGGCCGTGTTAGTGATGGTGGTAGTTCATCATTGATAAGCGCAGGAAGTGAAATTCCTGCAGTGCATGTATTTACATCCATAACTCCGCAATCATTTAATAATGGTAATCTCTTAGACATGGCGTCAGAATCTACCACATACCAACACCCATACCACCCAAATTTAATACAACCTGAAGCTGTCTCATCAATGCCAGAAATGCCACCAACAAAATCCCAACATAAGGCAACAACATCAACGGTTTCATCTCGCCCATCATTTGTGGTCTCCCCATCAGAAACGGCAACAGCGTCGGTGGCGTTAGTAGGACCATCAGTTATAGTGGTTCCAACACCATTAGCATCCACGACAACCACCATCACAACGGATGCGACATTGAAGTCGACAACAGCAACAACATCATCCGCACCAACATCTGCAGAAGATGAAGATGATGATGACTTCTCACAGGGGCCAACTATCATCGCCGATGCTAGTGGGCTACCATCAATAAAAACGCCTGAATCTGTGGCGGCTGCTGCCGAACGAAACTACAACATGATGTTGTCAACACTGATGACAGTTACGGATGTTAAGCAGATTACGGTAATTGATTTTGCTGTTTCTTCTTCATTAGTTTCTTGTTTGATATTGCTCTAGTAGTTTTTTTTTTGTGTTTTGTTTTTCTTCTTGTGTTGATGGGGTCTTTTTTATTTTTGTATTTATTTTTGACATGCTATAAAATATCACATACACACACATGTTAACACTCACATAGCCAGTTGGCCCCTATCGAGAAGAGAGTGTTATACATGTTTTTTACAAAATTTTTTACATGGAAATCTCTGATATCGGTACCATATGTATTTCCAAAAACAAGAAAAAAATTACAATAAATAAAAATAATGACTAAATGCCACAAACAATTTTTAATATAAATTAATTGACTAATTTCTAGGAAATTTATTTATTAAATACACATAATAAAAACAAATAAGTGCCATAGCAATAAATCAGCCTCCAACCTTAAATAGGAAGTATACAAAAAACTCCAATTTCATTTGTAACACAACGAAATCAGTTTCAATGTTACCAGGAAGTCAAACAGGGCAATTGCTCTGTAACAGAGTTACAATGAAATATCGAAACATTTGACACAGCTCAATGAGGATAATTTATATAAAATTATCTCCATGCTTTAAATTTCCATGGTCACAAGAAGTCAAACCGGGAGATCGGTCTACATAGGAATATATTGAAACATGGAAGCATGCACATCTTGAAGCCATAATTTTTATGCGATGTTCCAGAACACTGATATCTAGAGGTATTTTTGGACCACAACTAATGTGCGTGAAGATAAATTCGAATTTAAAATTTGCAGCAAAAACTTTCCCGAGACACAAACCAGCACCCAATTTTTTTTTAATTCGAATTTAGGATTTTAAATTCTAATTTGGATTTTTAGTATTTGGCTTATTATCCAAAAACTAAGCCGCATTCGGTATAGCGACTAGATTCATTGGAAAGGGCATGATCTCAGCTTTCATAATCACAAAACTCTTCATTAGAAAAGTATTTGTGAAAAGCGAAAATTGGAAAATACTTTTTCAACAAATTTTTACAACGGAGCCCACTGAGCTAAAACTAAGCCACGTGCGGTATAGAGACTAGGTTCATTGGAAAGGGCTAGTCTCCATACCGCACGAGGCTTAGTTTTGTAAAATTGTTGTAAAAATTTATTGAAAAAGTATTTTCCAATTTGCGCTTTTCACAAATACTTATATAATGAAGACTTTGAAAGTTGAGCTCAAGCCCTTTCCAATGAACCTAGTTTCTATACCGCACGCAGCTTAGTTGTTGCATAGCAAGCCAAATAGTAATAATTCAAATTCGAATTTGAAGAAGTAAATTCGTATTTAAAGTGATGGGTTGTGTCTCGGCTAAGTTTTTGCTGCAAATTTCAAATTCGAATTTATCTTCACACACATCACAACTGCATGTACCTTATATGGTGTATATCAAGCCATGGCTTGGCGTAGGTTAGGTTAGGTGGCAGCCCGATGTATCAGACTCACTTAGACTATTCAGTCCATTGTGATACCACATTGGTGAACTTCTCTCTTATCACTGAGCGCTGCCCGATTCCATGTTAAGCTCAATGACAAGGGACCTCCTTTTTATAGCCGAGTCCGAACGGCGTTCCACATTGCAGTGAAACCACTTAGAGAAGCTTTGAAACCCTCAGAAATGTCACCAGCATTACTGAGGTGGGATAATCCACCGCTGAAAAACTTTTTGATGTTCGGTCGAAGCAGGAATCGAACCCACGACCTTGTGTATGCAAGGCAGGCATGCTAACCATTGCACCACGGTGGCTTGGCGTAACTCCCATATAGACCCATCTACCGATTTTTCTTCTAGAAACGGTAGTTTTTAACCCTTCTTCATGAAATCAGAAAACTTCCACAATCTCTATGATACCTCTTGAACTTCCAGAAACCGCAAATTTTATCCGATTCGACCGACCTCCCGATTTGACATATATTTCGATAGAAATAACATTATGACAAAATTTTGTATAGAACTAAAATTTTTACAAAATTTTCTATAGAAATAAAATGTTGACATAATTTTCTATAGAAATAAAATGTTGACAAAATTTTCTTTAGAAATAAAATTTTAATAAAATTTTCTATAGAAATAAAATTGTCCAAAGGTTTTCTCTAGAAATAAAATTTTGCCATATTTTCTATTGAAATAAAATTTTGATAACATTTTCTATTAAAATAACATTTTGACAAAATTTTCTATTGAAGTAAAATTTTTGCTAAAATTTTCTATGGAAGTAAAATGTTGAAAAAACAAATTCTATAGAAATAAAATTTTGACAAAATTTTCTATAGAAATAAAATTTTGACAAAATTTTCTATAAACTAAATTTCTTGAAGAATGTTAATTTTAAATTGTTACTGTTTGCTATATTGATAAAATTCTTGATTTGTTTGGTAGATTTTGCCAACTAAAATTTTGACAAAAATGTTTACACAAATAAAATTTTGACCAAGCTTTCTATAGAAATAACATTTTTAGACAATTTTCTATAGAAATAAAATTGTGAGAAGATTTTCTCTAAAATACAACTTTGACAAAACTTTCTATACAAATAAAATTTTGAAAAATTTTTCTTTAAAAATATAATTTTGAGAAAATTTTCTATAGAACTAAAATTTTGACAAAATTCAATAGAAAAGTACAATTTTGACAAAATTTTCAATAGAAATTAAATTTTGATAAAATTTTCTATAGGAATAAAGTTTTGACAAAATTTTCTATAGAAATAAAATTTTGAGAAAATTTTCTATAGAAATAAGATTTTGAAAACATTTTCTATATAAATAAAATTTTGAAAAAATTTTCTATCGAAATAAAATTTTGACAAAATTTTCTATAGAAATAAAATTTTCGTTTTGTTTGTTATTGTTGGCTTCTCTTCAATCGTCATTGTTGTTTTTGATCTCAGCTTAAAGCCATGCATTGACTAAACTACAAGTGTAGCTTAACCAACAGAGGAAAAGTATGATTGTCAAATTTATTTGGGCAAAGCCCTATAGACTGCAAGATGGTTGGATGGACGCACGTTTCGGAATTACCACATTCCTCATCAGCATCCTCTACTTGAAGCAAAACTATCAACCAATTATCAGAAGAAATTCAGGCAGTTCATTAAACCCAACAATGAACCACGCTTGAACCTCCCGAAAAAAGGTTTTGTATGATAACCGGCTTATGCCGAAATAAATTCAAAACAAACACATTTCTTTTCCTATGACAAAATTTTCTATAGAAATAAAAATTTTGACAAAATGTTCTATACAAATAAAATTTTGTCAAAATGTTCTACATAAATAAAATTTTGACCAAATTTTGTCAAAATTTTGTATAGAAATAAAATGTTGACAAAATTTTCTACCGAAATAAAATGTTGACACAATTTTTTATAGAAATAAAATTTTGACAAAATTTTCTATAGAAATAAAATTTTGACAAAATTTTATATAGAAATAAAATTATGATAAAATTTTCTATAGAAATTAAATTTTGACAAAATTTTAACATAATTTTTTATAGAAATAAAATGTTGACAAAATTTTCTATAGGAATTAAATTTTGACAAAAATTTTCCTGAAAAATAAAATTTTGCCAACATTTTCTATAGAAATAAAATTTTGCCAACATTTTCTATAGAAATAAAATTTTGCCAAAATTTTCTATAAATTATATTTCTTGAAAATGCTAATTTTGGATTGTTACTGTTTGTTATATTGATAGAATTCTTGATTTTTTTGGGCGATTTTGCCAACTAAAAATTTAACAAAAATTTTTACACAAATAAAATTTTGACCAAATTTTCTATAGAAATAACATTTTTAGAAAATTTTCTATAGAAATAAAATTGTGAGAAGATTTTCTCTAAAAATAAAACTTTGGCAAAACTTTCTATAGAAATAAAATTTTGAGAAGTTTTTCTATAAAAATATAATTTTGAGAAAATTTTCTATAGAACTAAAATTTTGAGAAAATTTTCCATAGAAATAAAATGTTGACAAAATTTTCTATTGAAGTACAATTTTGACAAAATTTTGAATAGAAATTAAATTTTGACACAATTTTCTATAGGAATAAAGTTTTTCTATAGAAATAAAATGTTGAGAAAATTTTCTATAGAAATAGGATTTTGACAACATTTTCTTGACTAAATTTTCTATAAAATAAAATTTTGACAAAATTTTCTATAGAATTAAAGTTGTGACGAAATATTTTATAAAAATAAAATGTTGACAACATTTGGTGTTGGAATAAAATATAAATAAAAAAATAAAATGTTGACAAAATTTTCTATAGATATAAAATTTTACAAAATTATTTTTGGTTTGGTAGTTTTTTGGTAAAATTTTCTACAAGTTTAGTTCGAGTGGCAACCGTGTTACACCGTGCTACACTAGTTTACGGGTTCATACAATATAATATTTTGTTGCAATAGAAATAAATTAAAGTAAGCATAAATTTAACATATCATCGTTTATAGGTATTTAACTCGATAAAGATCAAATCTACTATCGAACCCTTTGAATCTCAAAATTAGATTTATTTAATACTATTTTGTTAACTATTTCTTGCGTATCATTATTCCTGACCAAAGGTACATAAAACTCCACACGACAGGAAATTTGATATTTACTTCCATTTAAGAAAATTAAATCAATACTACAAAATAAAAATATAGAAAAAAGTTTTACTACTGAATAGCATATCATTCACATAACTTTCAAAAGCCATAGTCTCTCCAACGTCAACTAATATCTACCTTTAGTTTTAGTTTGGGATAAAAACTTTTAAATGAAATAAACTATCTTTTAATTCTCTAAAAACAAAATACATTAAAAGTTTATTTTTTATTTTTGCGGGACATGCAAAACGAAAAACACCATAGATACCCTCCTCTACATGAATCTAATGTCAGAAAGCTTTCATTATCCGCTTGACATAATAAAAAAAGTTAACTCAAAAGTTGTCATTAAAAAACCACTCAATCAGATTCGGTTTGAAATGCCGCAATTGAAATTCAGCTGAAAACTCATTCTTGCATAAACTCTGAGTCCCATATGTCTCGACCTTGTCCTATTGCACTACTATGTATGCATGAATGTTTTCAATTATTTTTTTATACACATAAATTAAAAAAAAAAAGAATATCATATATATCTATCAGTTTTCCTCTTAGTTAAGTTGCTGTTACCAATTTGTATACCCATTTGAACATTTACGAGAATGTGACTGTTCAAACAATTTGTCCAATTGAATACTACTGGCGACAGAAGAAAGTGTCCACCCAGTGCACAGTGCCACAATTGTTCAATTCTATCGAAAAAGAGAGAGATAATTGGAGTAAATTGAAATGAATTTAATTTTATAGGTCAAACTGGACTGGACGAAAAAATTGGTTGTCAATGGTAATGGAGGAAAGATTTATTTTAAAATGTTTTAGTACATACATACATGTATATATAGAGGAGGTATGTTGGGGAGGAAAATATAAATAAAAATTCTTATTAATAATAACCTCTCAAAGAGGACTGCATAGCTTATTAATTACCTACACCATGAGAAGTTCAGAAAACTTCGTCTATATATATCTGAAGGCAGTAGGTGAAAACTGACATTAAGAGAATCTATATTTGTTTTAGAAAATGTGTATGAGACACTAAAAATGTACACCTACGATTGGCCAACAGAACTCAAGCGCCGCCGATGGTGGTGTTTGCCGCCGTAACGATCGATGATTGCTCTCCGCACATATTTATCGACCCTGGGGTCCAAATAAATGACGAATATTGTAGGGAAAATGCCCTAAATACAGTACTGAAGTAGAGATGTGCACGTGACACAAAATTGTCGTGACTCACGAAAATGTTCGTGACTCACGCGTGAGTCGTGAGTCACGCTCATGGCAACGGCTTTAGTGTGTGTGAGCGTGATTAACAAACCCAAATGTCGTCCGTGAGCGTGAGTCACGAAAATATTATCTTCGTGAGTGTGCGCGAGTAAAGATTTACGCTCACGAAAATAATCCGGCTCACCAACATAAAACGTTTAAGAGTTAAATTCATTTCCAATTTTAGTGACACCTGGGATGTTAAGAATGTAATAACGCTCTCGATTTTAATAATGCTCATATTTTCAGACTCGTCGCTAAGTTAAATTACTCAAAAACTAGTTCGTGAGTCACGGTATATTTCGTGAGTCACGACATTTTCGTGCGTGAGTGTGCGTGAGTACAAATTTTCTTTTCGTGAGTGTGCGTTAGCGTGAGTCCTACCAAACAATATCGTCGGTGAGTGTGCGTGAGTAAGATTTCTCCGTCGTGAGTGTGCGTGATCAAAATATTACTCACCTGCACACCTCTATACTGAAGCCCTGAGAGGAAAAAAACATTTCGGTCGCAGACCATGGACATAGCAACAGGACTCAGCACAATCGTACTCAGCACACGTCCTCGCTTCATTTCTTTCGCACAATGACCACATGTTGCACAAACCCTATAAATTTATATTGAAAAACTCAAATGGAAAGTCCTAGCCCATCTAATGTCCGAGTATAGCCCAGATATTGTATAGCCCAGATATTGCATATTTCCAGTAAGATGGGAAAATGCAGTGGGCAGTCATGAACAATAGAGCCCGTTATTATACTGCACCCTCAGAAAAAATCGCTTCTCTAACATATGTTCCAAACATATTTTGCAGGAAGCACATATATTATTGGATACTGCCTAAACATTAATATGTTTGTTTTATGTGAACATATTATATGTTTGGAAGCATTTCGAGCCCAAAAATATTATATACTTGGAAGAATTTTCCCCAAAGAAGATTGGCTCATTCCCTCACATAATTTTCACTTCCACGAAATTTTTTAGTTCTTGGCACCTTTTTCTGTAATACAAATAATGTTGAAGAAATTATTCAATTTTATAATTTTTTTTAAATTTTACTTTTCGTCTGGACTGAGAATCGAACCGGGAACCATGCAATTTGTAAGCCAACACACTACCACTAGGCTACGTAGCTGTTATAGTTACCAATAGACAATTATCGTTATAAGTTACATTTATATAGCATAGATTGAAGCGCCCACGAGCCGATGCAAACAATACATTATTCAACAGAAACATATATTTGTTGGCCACGTGGAGCAGTGGTTAGCATGTTCGCCTTGCATGCAAAGGGTCCTGGGTTCAATCCCTACTCAGACCGAACACCATTTTTTTTTTTTTAATTTTTGTATTTATATATTTTATTATATTATTAAATTAATTTTTTTACAATGAATCTTCGAAATGTGTGTTATTAAAGATGTAGAGTCAGAAAAGAAGAGTGGTTGATATAAACGAAATGGACTGAGCTTTTGGATAAAATATATTTTTTTATTGCAAAAATAACAATTTTGTGACAAAAAACTGTTTTTGGTATAAAAGCTTGAAATTTTGGAACGAATTCAAAAAACTCTAACAAAAGAAGAACGTGGAGTCGAGTATAAACATACATAAATAATTTTATAATATACACATAAATTTAGTTAGGCGTGAACAGTTTTTTACTAGCATTTAACACCATTTTAAATGCATTAAAAACTTATCGTGTTTTGTACTTAATTTCATTTTTACCCTTAAGGCCGGTATTAAGTTGGCATTATCGTTCTAAAATGACCCTGTTTTGCCTTTTACTTTTCTTTAATAATTCATTTTAAAGAAAATAAACTTTTTCAATTTTTTAGCAAAACTCGAACTTAATGCCCGCTTCCGAATGTCTATTCTCTTTACATGAGTATTCAAATTAAATAATATTTAGACTTAAGCATATCAAATTTTTGGACTTATTATAAAACAGTTTTCCGAAACAACATACAAGCAGTTTCACAGAAATTGCTCTCTTTTGATTCTCTCGCTGTGTTATGTTGATATCTTTCGTCAACCCTCCCGGATTCCATCTCTATTTCTTTCTCTATACTCTCTCTGTCGCTCTCTGAATAAAATATCACAACTTATATATGTTTACTCGAAATTTGTAAATTTATATATGTTTACATTCACACATATTATTTTTATGAAACATTCATGCCCCAAACATAATATATTCTAGCATATTAACATATGTATCCCAAACATTTAGTGTTAGTTTAGGAACATTACATGTTTGCACTTAAATATATTGTGTTTAAAAATTGTGCCCGAAACACATTTTGTTTATATCGGAACATATGAAAAACATATTTTTCTAACAGTGTGACCACTTAGTGGTCAGAGTATAAAAACTTTGATCTGCCAAAAAATTTACCGACCAGAAATATGGATTTTAAACCCCATAAAATGTGTATCGATCGACTTAGAATCCCATCCTAAGCCGTTCTAATCCTTGGTATCCGTCCGTCTGTCCGTCCGTCCGTCCATTTGTCCTTGTATTTATTGTTTGCGGGATTTCGGTCGCAATTATTAACCGATTTTGATGAAATTTGCAAACTTTACTAAATAGAAAATGTCGAATTTGACCAATACAAAAATTGCACCGTTGATGACTGGCTCCCATATATAGATATGTATAGCCCAATTTCTCTAAATGGGGTCATATTGCACTTCTAATGTTGGTTGGGCAAATTAATCTAATAGACCACCCTACAAGCGTAAAAAATTTCAGATTTACAGCTTCCATAGTGCCCCACAAAGTTTAATCTACTATATTATTAACTGTACCTGCAAAGAATCACTTAAACCGTTTCAGATTATATATGTCTGTCCCGATTTTCAAAACGTTGGGCATAAACCCCAACGTAACCGATCTTACTCAAAGTACACATTAATCTTCTATAGTATCACCTAAACCTGCAAAATATCATCTAAATCGATTCAGATGTAGACATAGCTCCCATATATATGTATTGCTCACGTATAGCTCCTAATATCAGGCGTTTCTATCACGGTTGCTACTCGTGCCAAAAACAAATCTACCAACTTAAAATAAAATAAGTATATACGGCCGTAAGTTCGGCCAGGCCGAAGCTTATGTACCCTCCACCATGGATTGCGTAGAAACTTCTTCTAAAAACTGCTAAACACTGTCTTAAACCTCCTAACACCGTCTTCTAAATTGTAAGTAAGTCCATACGTTGTATAAGTAAGTCCATACGTGGTATATATTAACAAAATTTTCTATAGAAATAAATTTTTTACAAAATTTTCTATAGAAATAAAGTTTTGACAAAATTTTCTATAGAAATGAAATTTTAACAAAATTTTCTATAGAAATAAAATTCTAACAAAATTTTCTATAGAAATAAAATTTTAACAAAATTTTCTATAGTAATAAAATTTTGGTAGAATATTTTTGGCTCGAGTGGTAACCATGATTATGAACCGATATGGACCAATTTTTGTGTGATTGGGGATCGGCTATATATAACTATAGACCGATATGGACCAATTTTGGTATGGTTGTTAGCGGCCATATACTAACACCACGTTCCAAATTTGAAGCGGATCGGATGAATTTTTCTCCTCCAAGAGGCTCCGGAGGTCAAACCTGGAGAACGGTTTATATGGGGGCTATATATAATTATGGACCGATATGGACCAATTCTGGCACGGTTGTTAGAGACCATATACTAACACCATGTTCCAAATTTCAACCGGATCGGATGAAATTTGCTTCTCTTTGAACCTCCGCAAGCCAAATCTGGGGATCGGTTTATATGGGGGCTATATATAATTATGAACCGATGTGGACCAATTTTTGCATGGTTGTTAGAGACCATATACAAACAGCATGTACCAAATTTCAGCCGGATCGGATGAAATCTACTTCTCTTAAAGGCTCCGCAAACCAAATCTGGGGATCGGTTTATATGGGGGCTATATATAATTATGGACCTATGTGGACCAATTTTTGCAATGGACTGAATAGTCTAAGTGAGCCTGAATCATAATCGGGCTGCCACTTTATGGTTGTTAGAAACCACATACTTACATTATGTACCAAATTTCAGCCGGATCGAATGAAATTTGCTTCTCTTAGAGGCTCCGCAAACCAAATCTGGGGATCGGTTTATATGGGGGCTATATATAATTATGGACCGATGTGGACCAATTTTTGCATGGTTGTTAGAGGCCATATACTAACACCACGTTCCAAATTTGAAGCGGATCGGATGAATTTTTCTCCTCCAAGAGGCTCCGGAGGTCAAATCTGGAGAACGGTTTATATGGGGGCTATATATAATTATGGACCGATATGGACCAATTCTGGCACGGTTGTTAGAGACCATATACTAACACCATGTTCCAAATTTCAACCGGATCGGATGAAATTTGCTTCTCTTTGAACCTCCGCAAGCCAAATCTGGGGATCGGTTTTTATGGGGGCTATATATAATTATGAAACGATGTGGACCAATTTTTGCATGGTTATTAGAGACCATATGTTACACCAACTCCATGTACCAAATTTCAGCCTGATCGGATCAAATGTGCTTCTCTTTTAGGCTTCACAAACCAAATCTGGGGATCGGTTTATATGGGGGCTATATATAATTATGAACCGATGTGGACCAATTTTTGCATGGTTGTTAGAGACCATATGTTACACCAACTCCATGTACCAAATTTCAGCCTGTTCGGATGAAATATGCTTCTCTTAGCGGCTCCGCAAGCCAAATCTGAGGGTCCGTTTATATGGGGGCTACACGTAAAAGTGGACCGATATGGCCCATTTGCAATACCATCTGACCTACATCATTAACAACTACTTTGCCAAGTTTCAAGTCGATAGCTTGTTTCGTTCGGAAGTTAGCGCGATTTCAACAGACGGACAGACGCACGGACATGTTTAGATCGATTTAGAATTTCACCATGGCCCAGAATATATATATATATATATATATACTTTATGGGGTCTTAGAGCAATATTGCGATGTGTTACAAACGGAATGACAAAGTTAATATACCCCCATCCTATGGTGGAGGCTATAAAAATATTGTTTATGTTTTTTCTTGCATTGAATGTATAATCCCTCCTTCAGTGACAATTTTTCCCTTGGGAATTATAAATATATCGAATTTTAAATGTTTTAACCATTTTCTTGTATGAAATAACGAAAATTTGCATTTTTCAAGAAATTGAATTTATAGAAAATTTTTTCAAAGTTTTATTACTATAGAAAATTTTTTCAAAATTTCATTTCTATAGAAAATTTTCCCAAAATTTTATTTCTAAGGAAAATTTTGGCAAAATTTAATTTCTATAGAAAATTTTGTCAAAATTTTATTTCTATAAAAAAATTATGTCAAAATTTTATTTCTATAGAAAATGTTTGTCAAAATTGTATTTCTATAGAAAACTTTGTCAAAATTTTATTTCTATATAAAATTTTTTCAAAATTTTATTTCTATAGAAAAATTTGTCAAAATTTTATTTCTATAGAAAATTTGGTCAAAATTTTATTTCTATAGAAAAATTTGTCAAAATTCTATTTCTATAGAAAATTTTGTCAAAATTCTATTTCTATAGAAAATTTTGTCAAAATTCTATTTTTGTAGAAACGTTTATAATAATTTTAGTTGGCAAAATCTACAAAAAAAAAACAGTAAAAAATCTATCAATTTTGCTAGAATGCTACCAAATGTGACAACCGTGATATATATTCAGATTGATACAAAGCTCCCATAAATATGTACCCCTTAATTTTCTTAAATAAGGAAATACCAAAACCTATTTTAGTGATACTCCACAAATGCTTATGTTTACTTATTCAGTACACGCTCACAAAAAATCGCTTCTGTAACATATACTCCCAAGCATATTTTGCTTCAAGCATATACATTTTTGGGTATTGCCCAAACATTTATATGTTTCATCTCTTCCAATATATAATATGTTTGAAAGCATATTGGTCTAAACAATATATGTTTGGGTAGTCTAAGTTCCAAACATTTTGTATTTTTGCATCCAAATTCAATAATGTTGTCTTCCAAAAAACAATATGTTATTATATGAACATATAATATGTTTGGAAGCATTTTGCACCCAAAATTATTATATGCTTAAAAAAAATTCTCAAAATTTTATTTATTTATTTATATATTTACAATCATAATGAATTATGAAAATAAACAGGTAATATAGGTGCTAAAAACATAGGTTTTCGACCTGAATGCTCAAAATTTTGTTTCTGCCCAATTGTATATTCCCCCACATCTTTCTCACTTCCACGAGATTTTTTAGTTCTTAGCACCTTTTTCTGTAATACAAACATTGTAGAAGAAATTATTCAATTGTATGATTTTTTTTTATTTTAATTTTACCTTTTGCCGGACGGGGATTCGAACAGCGGACCACACAGTTTGTAAGGATCAAAGAAGTAGCTGATCAATTGCTCAAGGAAAAATAAAATGTTAATTTTGTAATAACAAGCAACAACCACCAACTTAATTCAATATCGCTCCCTGTTAAATAGCGCTCCAAGCTACTAAACACATATATGTTTATAGGCTATTTCTAAATTAATATATGTTTGCATCCAAGCATATTATATATATATATGTTCTAACATATTAACATATATGTCCCAAACATGTTATGCTAGTTTATGAACATTATATGCTTGCACTCAAAAATATTGTGTTTAAAAATTTGTGTTCCAAACATATAATGTTTATAGCCAAACATATGAAAAACAGTCTTTTTCATCCGTGTAGGAGTGGTTTAGGCTATGATATAGTTAGCCCCGCCCTGCTTTCTGCTTTACTCACTTGTTTCTTAATAAATTCTAAAACATTTGTAAAAATTTCGCATTTTTAATTTTTGCTTCCGATACTTTGGACAAATATTTTCGTTCCATTTGAAATTTATTGCAACATTTCTTGTAGCATTTTCCAGAATTCTCTCATGAAGGCAATTATTTAAATTAATTGCTGAATTTCTAACGAAAATTGGTTCTTATTTATTTTTTGAACACTGTAAACACTTTTTAAAAAATGAAAATTTCAAATAAGGACACATCAATGTGGGTGATTGTTGATGCGAATGGAATGTATGAAAGAGGCAACACGAGAGTGAATTGAACAACATACTTTAATACTAACGGATATGCTCATGCACAGATAGTCGTGTGTGCTCGTGTGTGTGTGCATACATAAAAATACATTTATACTTAAATGCCCCAGTGAGCTTATAGTTTACCTTACTCTACTCCCCAAAATCCTTCCTCCTATATATACGATATGTATTTGTGTGTGTATGGATAAAATCATGTATCATGTCTCTGTGTTTGTCTTTGTGTATGTCATCCTTTGCGTGAGTGAATGTTTTTGTGATGTTTACCTTTCAATTTCAATTACAGACTGCTTCATTAATTATACCATCGGTGCAAAAGTTGGATTCTGGAAATTATACATGCAGTCCTTCAAACAGTGAACCACGTACAGTCATTTTACATGTATTAAATGGTAAGTAGTTCAGACCCTTTTACTATCTTTACAAGTGAAGCAAAGACTTTTTTTCTCTATCCATTTACATTTCAGTTACATGAAATAGTTCCTTATGTATGATTACCAATGCAAATTTTGTTCTTTTTTTTGTAAGGGTCATTTCAGGCAAAAAGGAAACACGTGAGAGAGAAATAAGGGATAAACTTTAGTTTTTTTTTTGTAGTATGGCTATGGGGAGTAATGTTTCTATGAAGCAAAATTTAATTTACATTGCCTACTTTTAGGAGTTGCGGGTTGGATCATGATGGAATTACAAGGAAGGGCTTAAAGAAAATTCCATCAAGCAAAATAAATATGGAAGTGCATAAATATGTTACCGAATTTCTGCGCAAATGATATTAGGTGAATTTGAGGAATCATACTACCTGAACAAGATTTTGCCAGGTTATTATTTTACAATCCCCATCCCATGTGGGAGTGGGCCTAAAAAAAAACAATAGTCGAATTTGTATTGAAGGAGGAATGTGAGTAGGTTCTTTTTAGCTGAAAATTCTTAGAAAATCCGAAACTAAGCTTATATATTTTATTAATACCACAACGTATTTATTTGGAATTCACGTGAAATTCATTTAATTGCCACAATAAAGGCCTATAGGTCTTTGTTTAAATAATTTATTTTTATAATTACACTTTACAAATATCCCACATGTTATGTGGCTACACCATTCACATTAAGTTTATTGTTATTTGTGGTGAAAATAGTTGTCAATCTGGTCCCCACCCACTCTCCCAAATATGTACAAATATTTCATAGAACAAACAAAAAATAAATAAAATGAAATTGAATTGAATTTCATTGAAGTCACGTAATCAATTGTACCATAAAGCAAATAGGACAACCAAGCTCTCAAAAGCCTGAAAAGAGGGCCACTATTGTAACACCCTCAATATAATAAAATTATTTAATCAAAGTGAAGTAAATAAGAACATAGGTCCGAATTTTATGTAGGTCATGGAAATATGAGTAAACACTATTTTTTAATTAATACAGAAAACTAGTAAAAGCATTTAAGGTACGATGTTTGAAATAGGTAGTAATGAAATATGTGTTTACGTCAAAATTAAAATTATTATCCGATGTTCCTACTCAAACCATTCGCAGAATATTTTCCCAGCCATAAGAATGTAATAAATAGTGGGCTGAAATAACGGGCTACCACCATAACCCATCAATTTCCATATTTATGGTGTCCTCTTAAACTTCTTGGTCCTCCTTAACACAACAACTAAAATGGTATATAACAAGATAATGACGTTTGTATGGCAATACTAGAATTATATCCATGTGGTTCAATTCCAACGAAGTTGTATCGACGAACACATTAAAAATTTCTCATATTATCTGCAGATCTCAAAAATATCATATCTCTCTGTACAAAGAGCTAACGAGCTTAAATTTTACCACAAATACAATGAATTGATGATTAGTTTTGAGACGGGCACTTGTAATAGGTGTCAAGGTGACATAGAACATTTTTGCAAAATTTTATTTCTATAGAAAATTTTCTCAAAATTTCATTTCTAAAGAAAATTTTGTCAAAATTTTTATTCTAGGAAAATTTTATTTCTAAGTACAATTTTCTTCAAAATTTCATTGTTATAGAAAATTTTGCCAAAATTTAATTTTTATAGAAAATATTCTGAACATTTTATTTCTATAGAAAATATTGGCAAAACCTTATTTCACTAAAGCCAATTTAACTTTATTTTAGTTTATGGAATTACTATGTTTGAAGAAAGTTTCCGAGTTACCGATCGTCTTAGAATTAAATTCTGAGTCGATTTGGCGATGTCCGTCTGTCTGTCTGTCTATCTGTCCGTCCGTCTGTATGTATATGTAATTTTGTGTGCAAAGTGCAGCTCGCAGTTTAAGTCCGATCATCCTCAATTTTGGCACAGAGTTTTACATTGGCTCAAAGACAAACGCTATTGATTTTGAAAAAAATCGGTTCAGATTTAGATATAGCTGCCATATATATCACCAATCTGGTCATAATTGACGTATTTATCAACGTATTTTCTCAAAATTTCGTGCAGAAAAATATTTTGGGGTTTTCGTAAGATATGCAAAATATCAGCCAAATCGGTTCAGATTTAGATATAGCTCCCATATATATCCTTCGTCCGATTTGAACTTATATGGCCTCAAAAGCCAAAGTTTTGCCCTGATTTGCTTCAAATTTTGCACAAGGAGTACGTTTAAGAGTATCATTCAGTGTGCTAAATTTGGTTGAAATCGGTTCAGTTTTAGATACAGCTCCCATATATGTCTTTCGTCCGATGTACTCCCATATGACCACGGAAGCCCAAAATTATTCTCCAATTTACGTTTTTTGCTGAGATAGCAGGATTATCAAAATCGGTTCATATTTAGATATAGCTCCCATATATATATATATATATATATATATATATATATATGTACGCCAGAGTAGGGGAAATATGGTAGAATGTTTCATATTTTAGACCCATTTTCAATGGGAGTTTAATCCAATTGACTCTATAGTTTCTACAGAGAATACACTTAATATGCTATTTAAGTGTGTCATCTTGTTCTAATATGGCCAAAATACCCACATTTTACACAAAATTCTGTGATGATTTCCCATATCGTAGTCATATTCTACACACTGTAATGCCAAACTTTCCACAGAATGGTCGAATTTTAAATAAAGCTCCGACTTGTGGAAATATCGCCCGAATGAGCCAAATAATATATCACAACCCACAATTGACCACATATCTTGGTGAGATTTAAAAATTGTAAAATCGCCACTGCTGAGTAAAAAAAATTTTAAATATTACTCAAATTGTCCTACACGCAAAGAAAAAAAACGTTTGGAAAACGTGTACCGAAAACGTTTTTCTTTTGTTATAGTTTTTTGAATTGCTTCGAAAATTTTAAACTTTTATCACCAAAAAAATTCGTTTGTTACAACATTTTTATTTTTTCAATAAAAAAAGTTATTTTTGAAATAACAACACAGTCCATTTCGTTTATATCAAACACTGTTCTTTTCTGACGTTAGGTCTTTAATAAGACACATTTTACAGTTCAAAATTTAATATAGTACAATGTAATGTTAAACATTTTTTCGGAATCTTCCGAATATATCTGGAATGTATGTAAAAAAAAAAACTTTGGCCGAAGCAGGGCTCGAACCCACGACCCTTGGCATGAGAGTCGGACGTAGCTACCACTGCTCCACGGTGCCAAACTAAATGTTTGTTTCTGTTAAATAAACTTTGTTTATTCGGTTCGTGGGCGCCGCAAGCTATGCTATATAAATATAACTTATATGGATATTTATCTATTGATGACCATAACAGGTACATAGCTCAGTGGTTAGTGTGTTGGCTTACAATGTGCATGGTCCGCGGTTCGATTCTCCGTCCAGGCGAAAGGTAAAAAAAAGTTTAAAAATTTATAAAATCGTATAATTTTTTCTACATTGTTGGTATTACAGGAAAAGGTGTTAAGAACTAAAAATCCTCGTGGATGTGAGAAAGATGTGAGGGACAATGCAAGTAGCAAGAAAATAATGTTTTTTTTTTGAGCTAGTCTTTATGAAATTGTTTTTACATCCTGGAAAAGAATAAACGTTTATCACAAAAAGTATATACTTTTCTTCCAAATACATTTCCTTACAGCGAAAAGCAAATGAGAAACGAAATTTGTTTGTCTAAAATTTCGTTTAGAAGGAAAGAATTATTTTTTTGCGTGTATATCTCGAATACATATGTATCGCCCGATAAATCATAAATGCTCTTTTGTACAATTGCATCAAAATTGCTCTAGCTTTATATTTCCCATATTTATACCCTTCACCACTACTGTGGTACAGGGTATAATAAGTTTGTGCATTTGTATGTAACGCCAAGAAATAGTGGTCATAGACCCATCTTTTAGTATACCGATCGGCTTAGCATTAAATTTTGAGTCGATTTAGCGATGTCCGTTCGTCCGTCCGTCTGTTGAAATCACGCTAACTTCCGAACGAAACAAGCTATCGACTTGAAACTTGGCACAAGTAGTTGTTATTGATGTAGGTCAGATGGTACGTATAGCCCCCATATAAACGGACCCCCAAATTTGGCTTGCGATTGCTCTAAGAGAAGCAAATTTCATCCGATCCGGTAACACAAATTTTGGTCTACATAATGGTGAAGGGTATAATATAGTCGGCCCCGTCCGACTTTAGACTTTACTTACTTGTTTTTTACTAACATAGTACACCATCCCAGGGCATTAGCCGACTTAAATTTTAAGTCTATAGATTATAAATTGTGTTCAGATGGAGTCAGATTTAAATGTATGTATTTGGGACAAAAACCTTTATATATAGCACCCAACACATTTGACGGATTTGATATAGTATCGAAAATGTGGATTGACAAAGTGGTGCAGTGTATAAAATCGCCGGCCCCGCCCGACTTTATACTTTCCTTACTTGTTTTTTGTTAATTTATAGATTATTTCTGAAAATCAAAGGGAGGGACTAAAATTTAAAAGATTCGTGTCCTAAATTTAGTGAAACAAAATTTAAAAGTACTGATCATTAATTTTATTTTAAATTAAATTTCATTATTTACAAGAAATTTGTCCTTATTGTGTAAATTGGATATCACAAAAGTTAGATAGCATAATCCTTCGTAGTAGGTTAATATTTTTTTTCGGTGTAAATTTATTTATTCGTAGATTTTCTTTATGTTGTGGTATGTATTTAGTCCAACCCAACCTTAGATTTTATTGACATGTTTGAATATCCAACTGATAATCTAAACCAATTTATAGACAGTTTATGGTAGTTATTTACATTGTAATAATGGATTTAAAGTTTACACTTACTTTTTTTGTATGTGAAACAGAATATTTACTATTTATATTGTTCGATGAATAATCAAATAATAAATTTTTTAATAATGGTAAAATAAAACGAAATATTTACAAATTTATTTTTATGCATCAATAAAAGGTTTTACATACTACTAATAAAAATAACCAAAATATTCCATACCATATAAATCTAAATAAAATATTTTATATATTTTCCAGTAATATTTACATTGCGAATTTCCTAGCAATAAATTCAAACTTCATAAGCTCAAATCACAAAAAAAAAAATACAAAATATCAAACAAAACAAACAGATAAATAACAAATATCAGCAAAGAACAATATCACCATCATCAGTCAGTCACAATGGATGAAATGCACTGGCATCATTTCATGATGATGATGCTGGCCGCAAACTGTATTAATTTAAATGTTATTATTTCATAATTGAATGCATATGCATTTGGACCCCAAATACACATGCAAGCCGGTTCTATTGTTTGCACAATGGCTACGAATGAAAATTGATTAATTTTATTTTATTTTTTTTTGTTTTTAGTTTTAGTTTTTCTTTGTATTCAAAAATTGCATGTTGAGTATTTGGTTTACCACTTAAAACCATACACATACCAGGGCTGTGGAGTCGAGCCAATTTTGCTCGACTCCGATTCCAGCATTTTTCTTCAGCTCGACTCCGACTCCGGGTAATATAACTAAATCTCATTTTAATACCATCAATTTGTAGTTCTATCAAAGGACTTAATTTCACATTAGATGCCAATTGAACTCTATATTTCAAATTTAGGGCAATGTTTAATAAATAAAATAATGATATAAATACCCATCATAATATGAGAAGATACCAACAGTATATGTATTTGTGGACCAAAATTATTGATACTATCTCAAATTCTTTAAATTTGTTGCGAGCTATATAAAGGTTTATGTTCCCATATGCATGAATTTGAATCTGAATCGATTTAGACACAATTGTATATACTTCTACAAAATCTATGTACTTTAAATTTAAAGTTATCGGACGTAACACAATTTTAACAAAAAATAAAAATGCAAGGAAAGTCTAAAGTCAGGCGGGCCGATTATAATATACTCTGCACAACTTTGTATTTAGATCTACATTTTGATAAAATCTCAAATCAGACTTCTACAAAATCTCGGGAAATATTTGGGAACATTTTTTAATTGTTTAGACAATTTCGCAAAAATGCATTTATGATTCATTCATTGAAAAATTTGAAAATTTGAGTTTTTTCTACAAGTTTTCGACTTAGCAGTGAGTATCAGTGAGCATACAATTTTGGAAAATAAAATTTTGCAAATAAAATAAAAAAAAATAAAATTTTGCAAAATTTTCTACAGAAACAAAATTTTGACTAAATTTTCTATAGAAAAATTTTGGCAAAATTTTTTATAGAAATCAAATTTTGACCAAATATATAGAAATAAAATTTTGAATAAAATTTTTATAGAAATAAAATTTTGCAAAATTTTTTTATAGAAATAAAAGTTTGAAAAAATTATCAATAGATATACAACTTAAAAAAAAATGTGTAGCAAACAAAATTTTGCAAAATTTTCTATAAAAATAAAATCTTGCAAAATAACGTATTCTATAGAAACAAAATTTTGACTAAATTTTCTATAGAAATAAAATTTTGACTAAATTTTATATAGAAAAAAATATTTCTATAGTAATAAAATTTCGAATACATTTTTTATAGCAGTGAGTACCAGTGAGCATCAGTAAGATAAAAATTTTGAGAAAATTTGCTATAGAAATAAAATTTGACAATTTTTTCTTATAGAAATAAAATTTTGAAAAAGTTATCAATAAAAATACAATTTTAGAAAAATTTGTGTGTAGTAAATAAAATTCTGCAAAATATTCTACAGAAACAAAATTTTGACTAAATTTTCTATAGAAATAAAATTTTGACAAAAAATTTCTAATAAAAAAATCTATTACTATAAAATTTTGACAAAATTTTCTGTAGAAATAAAATTTTGATCAAATTTTCTAATAAAAAAATCTATTACTATAAAATTTTGGCAAAATTTTGTATAGAAATAAAATTTTGCAAAATATTCTATAGAAACAATATTTTGACTCAATTTTCTATAGAAATAGAATTTTGACTAAACTTTCTATAGAAAAAAATATTTCTATAGTAATAAAATTTTGAATAAATTTTTTATAGAAATAAAATTTTGACAAAATTTGCTATAGAAATAAAATTTTGACAAAACTTTTTACAGAAATAAAATTTTGACAAAATTTTCGAAAAAAAAACAACTTTGAAAAAAATTCTATCAATATTCCACATATGTATATGGCCTTAAAATAAAATTTAAAAAAAAATAATAATTTCTGGCATTAAAATGGATCGATACAGCCCATCTGCTAGTCTAACAATCTAGGAAACATCAAAAGATAGCCGTAATTGGAAGTTGATTTTCATTTACAATCATGCTGTACATTGATCGAATGAATAACGCAATGGAAACTAATTTGCGTAAAAATTTAGTTACAAAATGTGAAGTGTTTTAAAAAATTTGGTTTAGCCGGAGTCGGAGTCGAGCAAAATTTTTACGACTCCGACTCCGACTCCAGCAAAATCTTCAGACTCCGACTCCGGCTCCACAGCCCTGACACATACACCAGCAGACACACCCGCACACACACATATACATACACCTGGGTATCCTTAGAAAATACTGCTATCCATAACCACCAAATCCATTGAAATATAATTCCATACATTATCCAACATTCAAATATGGAGGATGATTGGATATTGGTGTATTTGTGAATGCATTAGATATTCCATGATAGGCAATGCTACCAAGATTTAACAGCGAAATTGAGTATTTTAGTAAATCGAAAAAGTAAATAAAGATGGAAAATTGAATATTGCTAAAGAGTTTTACAAATATTTTCTCGACTCCATAGTCAAGTAGTTACCTTAATTTTTTTTCGAAAGACTAGCAAAATTGGGTTGATTAGCATGTAAATAGGAATAATAAATTGTTCAAAACCGCAGTAGCCCACATGTCCTCATATATACTGAAAGAAATATCTACATAATATAAAAGTTTACGCAATCTAAATTTTTGGACACTCAAGTAATACAATATTATAGAAAGAGAAAGTTTATAGCCTTTGCATTAATAATATTTCCTTAAATTTGATACTTGAATTTTTAAAATTGGCCTTCCCCCAATAAATTAAGGCGTATTTTCATAAATCAACATTTTTTTTTTTGATTTAAACAATATTCAATTCAAGAATATGAGATGATTTTTAACACTTTATTTAAAAGACGTATTTTTTTCTATTTGAAAAATAAGCAGTAAAACAAATAAATTCAAATTTGATTTCTAGTATCAAGGACGTAAAACTCAAAATTAGAAGAGAATTGTGTCTTAAATTTTTCCTTACATCAATTCTCTGCTTCCTTAGCAAAATCATTAGTGTAAAGGCAATCTTTTTGGAATCGGGCAAGTTTTTTTTAGTGAAGAGGGAACGAATGAAATTTAATCTTCCAAGAGGATCCGGAAGTCAAATCTGGGGATCAGTTTATATGGGGGATATATATAATTATGAACCTATATGTCAAATTTTATGAATGGTTTTTAGAAAGTGTATACTAACATCATGACTCTACTTTTTTAAAAGCAACATATTATAATGAAGACAACCATTATAAGGAAGAGAAGGCATTTAGCATTTATAGATTCAAAGGTCATCTGATCTTCCTTTCTATTCTTATCTTATTTACGGACTCACTGTCATTAAGCATTTTCCAAATTATTTTGCAGATCCCTTTTCCGAGTCATTGAGCCCATATCGGCCTACAGACATATATTATATAAAATTTATTTCTATAGACAATTTTGTAAAAAATATTATTTTTATAGAAATTTTGTCAACATTTTATTTCTATAGAAAAATTTGTCAAAATTTTATTTCTAAGAAAATTTTGTCAAAATTGTATTTCTATAGAAAATTGTGTCAAAATTTTATTTCCATAAAAACTGTGGTCAATATTTTATTTCTATAGAAAATTGTGTCAAAATTTAATTTTTGTAGAAAAATTTCTCAAAATTCTTATAGAAAATTTTGTCAAAAGTTTATTTTTATATAAAATTTTGCCAAAATTTTATTTCTATAAACAATTTTGTCAAAATTTTAGAAAATTTTTTGAAAATTTTATTTCTATAGAAAATTGTGTCAAAATTTTATTTCCATAGAAAATGTTATCAATATTTTATTTCTATAGGAATTTTTGTCAAAATTTTATTTCCATAGAAAATGCTATCAATATTTTATTTCTATAGAAAATTTTGTCAAAATTTTATTTATATAGAAAATTTTGTCACAATTTTATTTCCATACAAAATTTTGTCAAAATTTTATTTCAAAATAAAGTTTTGTCAAAATTTTATTTCTATAGAAAATTTTATTATAATTTCTACAGAAAATGTTATTACAATTTTATTACAGAAAATTTTGCCAATTTCATTGCTAGAGAAATTTTGGTAAACATTTTAATTCTGAAGAAAATTTTGTCAAAATTTCATTTCTATAGAAATTGTTATCAAAATTTTATTTCTATAGAAAATTTTGTCAAAATTTTATTTCTGCAGAAAATTTTGTCAACATTTTATTTCTATAGAAAATTTAGCCAAAATATTATTTCTATTTTTTCAAAGTTTTATTTCTATAGAAAATGTTATTATTTATTATCATTTCTACAGAAAATGTTATTAAACTATTATTAAAAAAATTGCCAATTTCGTTGCTAGAGAAATTTTTGTCACAATTTTAATTTTTTGTCAAAGTTGTACTTCTATAGATAATTTTTTCAAAATTTTATTTCTCTCAAAAATATTGTCAACATTTTATTTCTAAAGAAAATTTTGTCAAAATTTTATTTCTATTGAAAATTTTGTCAAAATTTTATTCCTATAGAAAATAGTGTCAAAATTTTTTTCTATAGAAAATTTTGTCAAAATTTTATTTCTATAGAAAATTTTGTCAAAATATTATTTCTATAGAAAATTTGGTCAACATTTTATTTTTATAGAAAATTTTGTGAAAATTTTATTTCCATAGAAAATGTTGTCAAATGTTTGTTTTTTCAAAATTTTATTTCTATAGGAAATTTAAAATTTGTCAACATTTTATTACTATAGAAAATTTTGTCAAAATTTTATTTCTATAGAAAATTTTGTCAAAATTTTATTTTTATAGAAAATTTTGTCAAAGTTTTACTTCTATAGATAATTTTGTCAAAATTTTATTTCTCTCGAAAATATTGTCAACATTTTATTACTATAGAAAATTTTGTCAAAATTTTATTTCTATAGAAAATTTTGTCAAAATTTTGTTCCTATAGAAAATAGTGTCAAAATTTTCTTTCTATAGAAAATTTTGTCAAAATTTTATTTCTATAGAAAATTTTGTCAAAATATTATTTCTATAGAAAATTTGGTCAAAATTTGATTTTTGTAGAAAGTTTGGTCAAAATTTTATTTTTATAAAAAATTTTATCAAAATTTTATTTCCATAGAAAATGATGTCAAATGTTTATTTTGTCAAAATCTTATTTCTATAGGAAATTTAGAATTTGTCAAAATTTTATTACTATAGAAAATTTTGTCAAAATTTTATTATACCCTTCACCACTACTGTGGTACAGGGTATAATAAGTTTGTGCATTTGTATGTAACGCCAAGAAGGAGTAATCCTAGACCAACCTTTTAGTATACGGATCGGCTTAGAATTAAATTCTGAGTCGATTTAGCGATGTCCGTCTGTCTGTCTGTCTGTCTGTTGGTGTATTTTTGTGTGCAAAGTACAGCTCGCAGTTTTAGTCCGATTGTCATAAAATTTGGTATAGGGTCCTGTTTCGGCTCAAAGACGATCCCTATTGATTTTGGAAAAATCGGTTCAGATTTAGATATAGCTGCCACACTGTTAGAAAAATATGTTTTTCATATGTTCCGATATAAACAAAATGTGTTTCGGGCACGATTTTAAACCACAATATATTTAAGTGCGAACATGTAATGTTCCTAAACTAACACTAAATGTTTGGGACATCTATGTTAATATGTTAGAATATATTATGTTTGGGGCATGAATGTTTCATAAAAATCATATGTGTGAATACAAACATATATAAATTTACAAATTTCGACTAAACATACATATGTTGTGATATTTTATTCAAAGCGACAGAGAGAGAGTATAGAGAGAAATAGAGATGGAAACCGGGAGACTTGACGAAAGATATCAATATAACACAGCAAAAGAGTCAAAAGAGAACAATTTCTGTGAAACCGCTTGTATGTTGTTTCGGAAAACTGTTTTATGATAAGGCCAAAAATTTGATATGCTTAAGTCTAAATATTATTTAATTTGAATAAAGAGAATAGACATTCGGAACCAAGAGAATAGACATTTGAAAACCAACCAGCATATGTTTTCGCCTGAGAGCAGCATTTTATGTATGTGTGGACATGTGTTTTGTTTATCATTTTGGTACTGTGGGCACAATTTGTTTCTTGGTTCATTAAAAGAAATCAGGGGTCTTCATAAAAATAGCGAAAGGGCATTATACACTTTTTAGAGTTGGGACAGTAAAATGAAATAAGGAGGAAATAGTGAAAAATTACACAGTAAAATGTAAAAAAAACAAACTTTAGTTCCTCTTTAGTAGTCCACGAGGAGTTGACGGACACCATTAAATATAAAAGCGGGCATTAAGTTCGAGTTTTACAGCTAAAACAATTTAAAAAGTTTATTTTCTTTAAAATGAATTATTAAAGAAAAATAAAAGGAATTTTAGAGCGATGGTGTTAAATGCTAGTAAAAAACTGTTCACTCCTAAATAAATGTATGTTTATATTATAAAATTATGTATGTATGTTTATACTCGACTCCACGTTCTTCTTTTGTTAGTTTTTTAATTCCTTCCAAATTTTAAAGTTTTGTCCAAAAACAGTTTTTTATTACAATATTGTTATTTTTGCAATAAAAAATAATATTTTATCCAAAAAGCAGTCAATTTCGTTTATATCAAGCACTGTTACTGACTATAAATCTTTAATAACGCACATTTCGAAGTTTCATTTAAAAAAATTTAATATAGTATAAATATAAATGTGTAAATTAAAAAAAAAAAAAAATGTTCGGTCGGAGCAGGGATTGAACCCACGACCCTTTGCATGCAAGGCAGACATGCTAACCACTGCTCCACGTGGCAAACAAATGTATGTTTCTGTTAAATAATGTAATGTTTGCATGGGCTCGTGGGCGCTGCAAACTATGCTATATAAATGTAACTTAAAACGATAATTATCTACTGGTGACTATAACAGCTACGTAGCCCAGTGGATAGTGTGTTGGCTTACAAACTGTATGGTCCTCGGTTCGATTCTCCGTGCAGGCGAAAGGTAAAATTTAAAAAATTTATAAAATTGAATAATTTCTTCAACATTATTTGTATTACAGAAAAAGGTGCCAATAACTAAAAAATTTGAAAATTACGAGTATGTTAGGGAATGAGCACAATCGTGTTTGGGAAAAATTCTTCCAAGCATATAATATTTTTGGCTCAAAATGCTTCCAAACATATAATATGTTCACATAAAACAAACATATTAATGTTTCGGCAGTATGCAATAATATATGTGCTTCCTGCAAAATATGTTTGGAACATATGTTAAAGAAGCGATTTTTTTTGAGGGTGCATATATATTTTTTACCGATCTGGTCATAATTGGCGTGTATATCAACCAATCTTCCTCAAATTCCGTACATCCGAATACTTTATGAGTCTCGAAAAACTCGCAAAATATCAGCCAAATCGGTTCCGATTTAGATATAGCTCCCATATAAAGCTTTCGCCCGATTTACACTCATTCGCCCTCAGAGGCCAATTTTTTGCTCCGATTTAGTTGAAATTTTGCACAGGGAGTAGAATTAGCATTGTAACTATGCGTGCCAAATTTGGTTGAAATAGGTTCAGATTTAGATATATCTCCCATATATAGCTTTCGCCCGATTTACACTCATATGACCACAGAGGCCAATTTTTAAGTCCGATTTAGTTGAAATTTTGCATAGGGAGTAGAATAAGCATTGTAACTGTGCGCGCCAAATTTGGTTGAAATCGGTTCAGATTTGGATATATCTCCCATATATAGCTTTCGCCCGATTTACACTCATATGACCACAGAGTCCAATTTTTAACTCCGATTTATTTGAAATTTTGCACAGGGAGTAGAATTAGCATTGTAGCTATGCGTGCCAAATTTGGTTGACATCGGTTCAGATTTAGATATAGCTCCCATATATATGTTTTTCTGATTTCGACAAAAATGGTCAAAATACCAACATTTTCCTTGTTAAATCGCCACTGCTTAGTCGAAAAGATGTAAAAATGACTGTAATTTTCCTAAACTTCTAATACATATATATCGAGCGTTAAATCATAAATAAACTTTTGCGAAGTTTCCTTAAAATTGCTTCAGATTTAAATGTTTCTCATATTTTTTACTAAAATTGTGTTCCACCCTAGTGCATTAGCCAACTTAAATTTTGAGTCTATAGATTTTGTAAAAGTCTATCAAATTCTGTACAAAGTGATATTTAAATGTATGTATTTGGGACAAACCTTTATATATAGCCCCCAACACATTTGACGGATGTGATATGGTATCGAAAATTTAGATCTACAAAGTGGTGCAGGGTATAATATAGTCGGCCCCGCCCGACTTTAGACTTTCCTTACTTGTTTTTATAGAAAATTTTGTCAAAATTTTATTTTTATAGAAAAATTTGCCAAAATATTATTTCTAAAGCAAATGTTTTCAGAATTTTATTTCTATAGAAAATTTTATTATTTATTATTATTTCTACAGAAAATTTTATTACAATTTTATTGTAGAAAATTTTGCCAATTTGATTGCTAGAGAAATTTTGGTAACAATTTTAATTCTGTAGAAAATTTTGTCAAAATTTCATTTCTATAGAAGTTTTTTATCAAGTTTTTATTTCTATAGACAATTTTGTCAAAATTTCATTTCTATAGAAAATTTTCTTAAAGCTTTATTTCTATAGAAAATTTTCTTAAAGTTTTATTTCTATATAAATTTATTTCAAAATTTTATTCCCATAGAAAATTTTGTCAAAATTTTATTTCTATAGAAAATTTTATAAAATTTTTATAGCTATAGAAAATGTTATCAAATTTTGATTGCTATAGAAAATTTTTCAAAATTTTATTTCTATAGAAAATTTTGCCAAAATATTATTTCTATAGAAAATTTTTTCAAAATTTTATTTCTATAGAAAATTTTATATATTTTTTTTATTATTTCTACAGAAAATGTTATTAAAATATTATTAAAAAAATTGCCAATTTCGTTGCTAGAGAAATTTTTGTCACAATTTTATTTCTATAGAAAATTTTGTCAAAGTTCTATTTCTATAGATAATTTTGTCAAAATTTTATTTCTCTCGAAAATATTGTCAACATTTTATTTCTTTAGAAAATGTTGTCAAAATTTTATTTCTATAGAAAACTTTGTCAAAATTTTATTTCTATAGAAAATTTTGTCAAAATTTTATTTCTATAGAAAATTTTGTCAAAATTGTATTTCTATAGAAAATATTGTCAACATTTTATTTCTATACAAAATTTTGTCAAAATTTTATTTCTATAGAAAATTTAGCCAAAATTTTATTTCTATAGAAAATTTAGCCAAAATTTTATTTCTATAGAAAATTTTTATTTTTGTAGAAAATTTTGTCAAAATTTTGTTTCTATAGAAAATTTTGTCAAATTTTTTTTTTTGTATAGAGAATTTTATCAAGGTGTTATTTCTATAGAAAATTTGTGAAGTACCTCTCAGTTGTAGATGAATATTTCGCAAAATCTACCAAACCATTAACAGTGTTACCAATCTTCCAAACAGTTAAACAATCTACTATTTTTGTTAGAATTCTATCATCAACTGCACATGTACCTCGGCGGTTCCCAACCGTGACAAGCTGTCGATTTGAAACTTGGTTGTTATTAGTGATTTAGGTAGGATTGTATTGAAAATTGGGCCATATCGGACCTCTTATAAGTACAGCCCACAAATAAAACGACTCCAAGATTTGCCTTACGGACCCTCTTGGAAGTGGAAATTTTCATCCGATCTAAAGTATAGATATGGTCTTAAAAATATTGAAATTTATATAAACTCTTGTTTATTTTTGTTAATATAATATTTCTTAACATAAAATCAAATTTTATACAATATTTCTTTCTTTCATTTCAGGTGAATATTCAGCCTCAGCCATAACATCTGGTGTGGCAAATATTAGATTTCATCAACATAGACCCTTTATCATTCAACTATTTGTGGTGATTGTTTCATTTTACATGAAACCTCAATATTGTTGGCATTTTACAAACTGTCACATGATGCGAAGGTATAGTGGCGGTTAATTGATTGTCATCAACTTCAAATGTTTTAACTTTGTTATTTAATATTTATGAATTTAATTTGTTTTCGGTTTAACCCCATACTGTATTTATTATCTGTATCAAAAATACTATTATTACTATTATTATTATTATTCAGTTAATTAATTGTGTCACAAAAGACTGCCATAATTTAAAGAAAGTAAACATTATTATAATTATTAAATATAATTAATTATGTATTGTATCATATAAAGCATACAACATAAAGATCGAAGACCGCGAACGAGTGTAACAAATTATTTATATTAATTTGTAATAAGGTATAGCACACACACACATAGCCTCTCTTTCGAAAACGAACATTATATTTCCATTGTAATGTAAATACATAAACACTTAATACACTCGACCACACACACATACATATACACCCACAAACACTCAACCAAAGCACCCACACTAAATTATATGCATACATACATTAAGGTGATAGGTTTAATTAAGTAAATATTATCGATATGTTTAATATTCTGGAAAATTACACCACAATAAAACATACGTATATATATTAATAAAAAATATATATTAATTTTTAATAATAAAAAAATCTAGATGTAATTAATGACTATCAATATTTGTTTGATTACGTATGGAAATTGAAGTTAACAAGTAAGTAAATTTCACAGGCAGTAGATATTGTATCAGCATTTGCGAAACGCTGCACAGTGTTTCGAAACTTCGACTAGGCCGGATCGTACAAAATTCTACTAAAACCTGTCAAGTGAATGACTTGTGTTACAGTTGTTACAGAAAGTTCGGCCAGGACGAATTTTATGTACCCTCTGCCATAGATTGCTTATAAATTAGTACTAAAGACTGACATATGAAATCGAATTACTTGGGTTACGATGACAAGGCATCTTAAAAGTTTTCTATAGAAATAAAATTTGGACAAAATTTAATACATAAATAAAATATGGACAAAACTTTCGGTAGAAATAAAATTTTGACAAAATAGAAATAAATTGTTGAAATTTTTTTTATGTTTCTTTACAAAACTGTCGATAGAAACAAAATGTTGACAAAATTATCGATTGAAATAAAATTTTGACAAAATTGTCGATAGATATCAAATTTTGACAAGATTTTCGATAGAAACAAAATTTTGAAAAAATTTTCAATAGAAACAATATTTTGACAAAATTCTCTATAAAAACTTTGACAAACTTTAAAATACGTTTATTGTATTGTTGGTAGTTTTTTGGTAAAATGTTCTTAAAATTTTGTTAGATTATTTATGCCACTAGTGGAAACTGGAAGTCAAATTTTGGGGTTCGGTTTATATTGGGGGCTATATAAAATTATAGACCGATATGGACTCCATACAAATGTCAATCTGATCGGATGAAATTTACTTCTCCAAGAGGCTCCGGAAGTCAAACCTGGAATCGGTTTATATAAATTTCAATTTGAAGTCAAATCTAAGGATACCCAGCAAAAAAGTTCTGGAAGTTCTTCTCAAGGCACAACTTTAAAAGAACTTCCAAAAATGCTCTCCCAAAGATATTCTTTATTTTAACTGCACAGGAAGTTCATTTGAATCCATTTTTTTATAACTCGCTTTTTTCATATTTTCATGGGATATTTATTTTTGTTGTTTCAAATAGGTTAAAAACAGATTAAGAATTAATAAAATGGGGTAAAACTATTTAAATTTTGCCGTAAAAAATGCTAAATCCTTTTTAGAAAAATTGCGAATTTTAGAAAATATTTGATGACAAACATTCCGGACAAGCGTTATAATGCATTAAAAATTACAAAAATGCAAAAAATATTTATTTGTCAAAACATCATGAAATTTCTTAATTCACATCCAAAACACTGAATTCGCTCACACCTTAAGAAGTGATGCAAATTCAGTGCAGCGGCTGTTGAAATGGTGGACATCCGTCCAATGACAAGCCCATGTTAAATTCAACGCTTCTGCGTCAATTTGGCATCACTTCCGGATTCAAAAAGAACATTTTCACTACTTTTTTGGCGACGCTGTTTTTACTGGGTAGCTTTATACGGGGCCTGTATGTAACTATGAATCGATAAGAACCAAATTTTGCATGATCACGGGATTGCATTTCAGGATCGGATGAAATTTGCTTCTTCAGGAATTTCAAGAAATCAAAATTGTTGGTATCATTATATATACCCACCAAAAATGTTCTTTTGGGATACGGAAGTGGTGCAAAATTGGCGTAGAAGCGATGAATTTTACATGGACTGTATGTCGACCACTTCAACAGTACCCAGCAAAAAAAAAGCTTCCAAAAAAATAGTTTGGATCCCCAATCTGTGATCCGGAAGTAGTGCAAATTTGGATCATCTCCAATGAATTTTACATGGGCTTGTCATAGGACGGAAGTACTCCCTTTTTGGATCCATTGTATTGCTTTAGAAGTTGTGCCCTGGAAGTTAATTTGAATGAAGAAATTTAAAAAGCGAAAAAAAAACAATTTTTTTTCAACCAATTTCACTTTTTTCTCATCCATATGTTTTATTACACAATTATTTCCTATTATCTAATTTTTACAATTTGAAAAACTTTTTCGCTCCGACCAGAGATTGAACCTGGGTTTGCTGGCACCATAACAGAACGCCTTAGCACACTCAGCCACAAATGTTTGTGATATGATCGTAATACGACACCAAGGAATAACATTCTAATTGCTTCTTGAGATGTTCTTTATTAGTATGAACAAAAAATAAGAAACGCAGGTTCAAATCTCACCGGCGGCAATTTTTTTATCAAATATTTTTCTAAAAAATTATTTTTTTATGTCATGCATCGTTTTTATTTTTGTTTCGGCATATATTTTCGTATAAATATATTTTTTCCATTAAAAATCAACAAAAAATTAAAAATTCTCGTAATTTGCAAAACCTTCTCAAAAGAACATCCATAGAAGCGAAAAAGTCAAACGGCACAGGTTCAAATCCCAGCGGGGATGAAACTTATTTTTTTTATTATTGTTTTACTTTTTTATTAATTTCTATTTTTTTTATTAGTTTTCTATTTTTTGTAAAATTTTATTGTACAAAATTTGCACTCAAAATAGCCTGGTTGCGTTCTTTCTAATACCTGTCCACAAGGACTGCATCGGAAGTAGAAAAAAATCATTGGGGGATCCCAAGATGCGCTTTAGAAGAAATGTTTGTGCACTTGTCTAAAAGGACTGCATCAGAAGTGGAAACAATTGTTGGGGGATCCCACGATCCACTTTAGAAGAAATGTTTGTTGACTTGTCCAAAAGGACTGCATCGGAAGTTGAAAAAACTCGATGGGGGATTCTGGGATAGGCTTTAAAAGAAATGTTTGTGGAACAACTTCCATTTTTTTGCTGGGTAGTTGCACTGGAGTTGCATCAGTTCTTAAGGTGTGATTAGAACTCTTAAATCTTCTTAACATCGTCTTCTATATTGTAAGTTAGCCCATATGGGGTATATGTTAGACAAAAAGGCAGATAAATAGTTCTGTTCTTGACCGGTTTATATAGAGGAGTCTATAAATAATTAAAAACCTACATTAATCAGATTTTGTGCGGTTTTAGATAGCCAGAAGTGAAATATGTTTTATGGGGCTATATATAATTATCAACCGATATGGGTCAATTTTTGTGTGATTTCCAAATTTTAGCAGGATCAGACGAAATATACTTATCCAGGAGGCTCAAGAAGTAAAATCTAAAAAATTATGGACCGATATGGATCAATTTTTGCATGCTTGTTAAAGGTCATATATTTACACAACATACCAAATTTCAACCGGATCGGATGAAATTTGCCCCTCTAAGAGTCTCTGCAAGCGAAATCTGGGGATCGGTTTATTTGGGTCCTTCAAATACAACTACTTGTGCCAATAGTCTATAACTTGTTTCGTTGGGAAGTGATTTCAACAAATAAACGAACATCGCTAGATCGACTCAGATTTCCAGATTTCCATATATGTACTTTATGGGGTCTGAGATCAATATTTCGATGAGTTACAAACGCCCCTATGGTGTAGTGTAAAAAAAAGTGAAAATTTCCCATTAAAAATATGCGAAAAGGCGAATTATAAAAATTGTAACTAAAAGAGCATCCAGTGTAGGTAAAATAAAGAACATCCTTGGGAGGATATTTGTGGAAGTGATTTTTAAGTTGTTCCTTTAGAAGAACTTCATTTCTTTTTGCTGGTTATAGATATGAGTTGGAAGCCCGCAATTCCAAGGTTTGCATTTTCGATTAGGTGATGAGCCAACAAACACTTACCCAGCAAAAAAAGTAATGAAAATGTTCTTTTTGGATCCGGAAGTGGTGCGTAATTGACGCAGAAGCGATGAATTTAACATGGGCTTGTCATAGGTTGGATGTCCTCCATTTCAACAGCCGTTATACTGAATTTGCATCACTTCTTTAGATGTAATCCGATTTCAGTGTTTTGGATGTAAATTAAAAAATTCTCTTATATTTTGTCAAATAAATAATTTTTATAATTTTTTATAATTTTTAATAGATTCTAACGCTTGTTGGAAACATTTGACCTCAAATATTTTCAAAAATTCACAATTGTTTCAGATTGAAATTAGCATTTTTTTTTCGACAAATTTAAATGATTTGTACCATTTTATGAATTCTTACTCTGTTTTTAGCCTATTTGAAACAAAACAAGTATATACGGCCATAAGTTCGGCCAGGCCGAATCTTATGTACCCTCCACCATGGATTGCGTAAAAACTTATACGAAAGAATGTCATCCACAATCGAATTAATTGGGTTGTGGTATCTTAAAACTTCTTAACATCGCTTTCTAAATTGTGAGTAAGTCCATACGTGGTATATATTAAACGAAAAAGGTATGTATAGGTAAGTCTACAAATAATTACGAATCAATATGGACTTTTGCACGGGATCGGTTTATATGGGGGCTATATATGATTATGGACTGATATGGACCACTTTTGGCATGGTTGTTAAATATCATGTACTAGCATTACGTACCAAATTTCAGCCGGATCGGATGAAATTTTCTTCTTTTAGAGGCTTCGCAAGCCAAATCTGGGGATCGGTTTATATGGGGGCTATATATAATTATGGACCGATGTGGACCAATTTTTGCATGGTTGATAAAGACCATATACTAACACCATGCACGAAATTTCAGCCGGATCGGATGAAATTTGCGTCTCTTAGAGGCTCCACAAGCCAAATCGGGGGATCGGTTTATATGGGGGCTATATATAATTATGGACCAATCTTTGCATGGTTATTAGAGGCCATATACGAACACAATGTACCAAATTTCAGCCGGATCGGATGAAATTTGCTTCTCTTATAAGCTCTGCAATCCAAATCGGGTTATCGGTTTATATGGGGGCTATATATAATTATTGACGGATGTGGACCAATTTTTGCACAGTTGTTAGAGCCCATATACTAACACCATGTACCAAATTTCAGCCGGATCGGATGAAATTTTCTTCTTTTAGAGGCTTCGCAAGCCAAATCTGGGGATCGGTTTATATGGGGGCTACATATAATTATGGACTGATGTGGACTAATTTTTGCATGGTTAATAAAGACCATATACTAACACCATGTACCAAATTTCAGCCGGATCGGATGAAATTTGTTTCCTTAGAGGCTCCGAAAACCTAATCGTGGAATCGGTTTATATGGGGGCTACATATAATTATGGACCAATGTGGATCAATTTTTGCGAGGTTGTTAGAGACCATATACTAACACCATGTACCAAATTTCAGCCGGATCGGATGAAATTTGCTTCTCTTAGAGCAATCGCAATCCAAATTTGGGGGTCCGTTTATATGGGGTCTTTATGTAAAAGTGGACCGATATGGACCAATTTTTGCATGGTTGTTAGAGACCATATACTAACATCATGTACCAAATTTCAGCCGGATCGGATGAAATTTGCTTCTCTTAGAAGGCCTGCAAGCCAAATTTGGGGGTCCGTTTATATGGGGGCTATACGTATACGTGGACCGATATGGCCCATTTTCAATACCATCTGACCTACATCAATAACAACTACTTGTGCCAAGTTTCAAGTCGATAGCTTGTTTCGTTCGGAAGTTAGCGTGATTTCAATAAACGGACGGACGGATGGACATGCTCAGATCGACTCAGAAATTCACCACGACCCGGAATACTTTATGGGGTCTTAGAGCAATATTTCGATGTGTTACAAACGGAATGACAAAGTTAATATACCCCCAACCTATAGTGGAGGGTATAAAAAGAAAACGATCTCAAGCTTGATTAATTATTTTCTATTGGATAAAAGAAAGATAGAATAAAATCAAAATTTCTAACAAAAAAAAAATTTTTTTAATTACCCATTAACCCCCATTTTCATAAAGCTCCGTTAGTGTTCCGTTAACTAACCAACTTTTAAACCATATTATGAACGAAGCTGTCATCTTGTATATATATTCCATTTGCTAGTTAGGAACTTAACTGACGAAAATTTTTCAGTTAAAGTTAACTGGAGAGAAGATATTTGCAATTTACTTTCTGTTAACTGGCAGTTAAAGCCTAACGGAGCTACATGAAAATGGCCGTAAAAGTATGAACAAATCAAGTTATAAAAAATTGAAATAAAAGAACTTCCTGGGTAGTTAAAATAAAGAAAATCAATGGGAGTGCATCTTCTGGAAGTGCTTTTAATGTTGTGCCTTTGGAAGAATTTTTTTTTTTGCTGGGTAGTTATAGGTACCTTTTTTCAAGCAGACAATATCAATGTTAATAATATCAAGCTCGTTCAAAGATTTTAAGGTTCTGCTATTCCTCCAGATTAATATGTACCATTGAAGGAAGCTTTTTCGCTAAAGTTCCGTAGGACAAGAGAGAGATGAGAAGGTCTTCAACCAACACATGGACTGATTTGATTCCAGCTTCACAAAACTCCAATCTTGGTTAGGCTAAAACATCGAAGGACCACGCCGTAAAATCTGTGGAATGGAGACTTTGGATTTACTATTTAAGATTTTCTAAAGAATCAAATAGCAAAGAGGCTCACATCTACCGTCAAGGAATTTATAATATAATCTAGACCATAAATGGATTAAAGTATTTTCGAACCTTAAAAATCATCTACCATACAATCATAGGATGGTGTATATAAAGTGTGTCATTTTATTCGAAACACATTGAAATATCCATTTTTTACCACATAAATGTAAACAACCTACAGCCTTCAAACAGGCAAATATGAGGATGATCATAGACTTAAATTTTCTGATGTGATCCCATAGAGGGCACGGTCACGTCAAAAATCACAAGGTATGCGTATAGAATATTAACAAATATATGACAATTATTATTTGAATTTTCATACAATTAGACCCACTGTTCCCCACTTGTTATTTTAAAACAACCCGTTTATTTATTTTTAAATCTTATTGTGGAATGTGCATATTTTCATATAAATAAAAAATGTCGATAAATTTATGTTTATCAAAAATTCAGTGATGACATATTTTCAGCGATTTTTCACCTGAAACATAACATTCGATATATGTTAAAGGTTTCGCTTCGATTATCATAAAAACGGCTTATAATTTTTCGACATATTGCACTTTCAGTTATCCGAAATATCTGTTTATTTATATTACAGATTAAAAATGTAATCAAGGTAAATGAATATGGGTAAAGTGGTGTTACCATGCAAAGTATCACATATTGTAATTTCCACGAAATTAACATTTTCATATGAAGAGTGTATTTCACAACAAAATAAGGTTACCAGACGATATTTATTGGAGAAATAACTTTTTGTTATACCCTTCACCACTACTGTGGTACAGGGTATAATAAGTTTGTGCATTTGTATGTAACGCCAAGAAGGAAAAGTCTGAGACCCATCGTTTAGTATACCGATCGTCTTAGAATTAAATTCTGAGTCGATTTAGCGATGTCCGTCTGTCTGTCTGTCCGTCTGTCTGTTGATGTATTTTTGTGTGCAAAGTACAGCTCGCAGTTTTAGTCCGATTGTCCTAAAATTTGGTATAGGGTCCCGTTTCGGCTCAAAGACGATCCCTATTGATTTCAGATTTAGATATAGCTGCCATATATATTTTTCACCGATCTGGTCATAATTGGCGTGTATATCAACCGATCTTCCTCAAATTCCGTACATCCGAATATTTTATGAGTCTCGAAAAACTTGCAAAATATCAGCCAAATCGGTTCAGATTTAGATATAGCTCCCATATATAGCTTCACCCGATTTACACTCATTTGCCCACAGAGGCCAATTTTTTGCTCCGATTTAGTTGAAATTTTGCACAGAGAGTAGAACTAGCATTGTAGCTATGCGTGTCAAATTTGGTTGAAATCGGTTCAGATTTAGATATAGCTCCCATATATAGCTTTCGCCAGATTTACACTCATATGACCACAGAGGCCAATTTTTTGCTCCGATTTAGTTGAAAGTTTGCACAGGGAGTAGAATTAGCATTGTAGCTATGCATGCCAAATTTGGTTGAAATTGGTTCAGATTTAGATATAGCTCCCATATATAGCTTTCGCCCGATTTACACTCATATGACCATAGAGGCCAATTTTTAACTCCGATTTAGTTGAAATTTTGCACAAGGGGTTGAATTAGCATTGTTGCTATGCGTGCCAAATTTGGTTGAAATCGGTTCAGATTTAGATATAGCTCCCATATATATATTTTTCTGATTTCGACAAAAATTATCAAAATACCAACATTTTCCATGTAAAATCGCCACTGTTTAGTCGAAAAGTTGTAAAAATTACTCTATTTTTCCTTAATTTCTAATGCATATATATCGAGCGATAAATCATAAATAAACTTTTGAGAAGTTTTCTTAAAATTGCTCCAGATTTAAATGTTTCCCATATTTATACCCTTCACCACTACTGTGGTACAGTGTGGTACTAACATTGTGTTCCACCCTAGTGCATTAGCCGACTTAAATTTTGAGTCTATAGATTTTGTAGAAGTCTATCAAATTCTGTCCAGATCGAGTGATATTTAAATGTATGTATTTGGGACAAACCTTTATATATAGCCCCAACACATTTGACGGATGTGATATGGTATCGAAAATTTAGATCTACAAAGTGGTGCAGGGTATAATATAGTCGGCCCCGCCCGACTTTAGACTTTCCTTACTGGTTTTTAAGTTGAAAACTCATTTGGAATATGTGGAATAATAGAAAGGGGATTTTTAAAATAAGAAGTTAACAAGTATATAACGACCAGACAAAGTTCTACTAAGGACTGTCATCAGAATCGAATTACTTGATTTGTGGAAACAGTTATCGTTGCCCAAGTAAACATCCTAACATTGCCTTCTACATTGTATATATACGGTGTACGAAATTTAAACTGGATCGGATAAAGTTTGCAACTACAAGATGCACCAAGTCAAGTCTGATTTATATGGGGGCTATATAAAATTATGGTCCGAAGAATTTGCATACCTAACAATTTAGGGATTTGTTCAAAATAGGAGTCAAATATTTTGGTATACATAGTGGTGAAGGGAATAACATGGTCGTCCCCGCCCGACTTTAGACTTTACTTACTTGTTTTTTTTTTTGTAATTTTTATGTAAATTTTTAATTCCCTACAAAATTGAAAACTTTATTTTTATTTAAACGAAACTAGAATCTGTTCACCTTTATAGTGCATATTTGCATGCTATCAGGCAAAGATTTTATATAACTTCTCTCAAATATACAACCAATCACACAAACATAAGACATTGTGTGTGTGTGTGTGTATATGTTTGCAGTATTATCCATATTCATACAGTCAGTTACTTATACACAGCCCCACTCACACACACACACGCATGCCCATGAAAGTTTAGTGTTATAGGTGTCAACTAAATTGCACTGCTGCTTGTTTGCATTCAGGATGCCGAAAATAAGAAAATGTGCTGCAATTTCTAAAGCAAACTTTAAATAACACTTTGCTACAAGACCCCAGAGGGAACCGGCATTGTTCCAATACACACACCTACACATACATGCAGCCACATAAGTTCTCTCTTGCAATTTCGAATACAATGTATTCAAGGAACTAAATTTATTCATATGTGAAGTGGTGTTCTTGATTTTTGTTAAGAGCAATACCAAATATAATACAATTTGATATGGTGGGTTACGGGGGTTGAAGAATTTAAGAAGCATTCACTATACAGGCATATTCCCAAATGTAGCAGTGCATATAAGTCGTATAGTATGTTACATATACAGCAAATGGCAATGTTGAGATTTGCAGTTGGAAATGTTCAGTTATCTCATTTTAGAACTATGCTCCGTATAAATGAAGATTGGGACATTATATTTGAGGGTAATGTAAATATAATTAGAAAGGTAAATTAAAAAGAAAATAGTTAATGCTTGAGTTAAGAAATTTTAAATTTTGTTCAGATTTCTAGACTGAGAATGCAAGTTTATCTTCAAAAACTGAAGAACAAATTTTAAGGTTTGATATAATTAATTCTGAGCAGTTACGTAACATGATATGATATCATGAAAAATTTGGAGGTCTTATTTGCTAAGAGCTGGTACGAAAAATGACATGACATGTTTATATTGCGAGCTAGGTTAGGTTAGACGGCAGCTCGGTGTATCAAGCTCACTTGGACTATTCAGTCCATTGTGATACCACAGTGGTGAACATCTTTCTTATCAGAGAGTGCTGCCCGATTTTATGCTAAGCTCAATGACAAGGGACCTCGTTTTTATAGCCGAGTAAGAACGGCATTCCACATTGCAGTGAAACCACTTAGAAAAAGCCACCGTGGTGCAATGGTTAGCATGCCCGCCTTGCATACACAGGGTCGTGGGTTCAAACCCAGTTTCGACCAAACACCAAAAAAAGTTATTCAGCGGTGAAATTTCTGAATGTTTCAAAGCTTCTCTAAGTGGTTTCACTGCAATGTGGAATGTCGTTCGGACTCGGCTATAAAAAGGAGGTCCCTTGTGATTGAACTTAACATAGAATCGGGCAGCACTCAGTGATAAGAGAGAAGTTCACCACCGTGATATCACAATGGACTGAATAGTGAGCCTGAAATATCGGGCTGCCACAATACCTAACCTATAAAAGGAGTAATTGGACAACAGAACGGGGAGTAAGCAGAGTAAATCTCAACCTCAAAAAAAAATTAACTAAACCTAGGAAGACCATCGCCGTCTTAGCATAGCGTCGCCTACGAAGTGTAATGTTCGTTGGAACAAACTCCTCCTTCCTTAGCCCGTGAAGTATAAATCTTCGATGGACAAACTCCATCTCCCTTTGCCTGTGATGTATAATCTTCGATGGACAAACTCCTCCTCCCTTTGCCAGTGAAGTATAATCAGACGAACTCTTTCCCCCGCTCCTGCGAAGTATAATCTTCGGAAGATACATGCCTCTCCCCGCCAGCGAAGTAAAATCTTCGTCGGACAAACCTGCGAAGTAAAATCTTCGTCTTTGCCGGCGTCTGCGAAGTAAAAACTTCGGCAGATAAACTCCTTCCTCCTCGTGTATAATTTTCGTCAAACATCCTTCTTTCCCCGCGCCTGTGAAGTAAATATTCATCAGTCTTCTTAACATACGTTCCCGTGCACGATACCCGGCCTTGTATCCAACAGTAGGAGTCGTACCTCGAGACCCGTCCGTCCATCCCCAGCATTGTGGACAAACTACGTATGGACAACCTGCGTATGGAAATCTGAACTGAAATCTGAAGCGCGACAATAAATAATTGTAAATGTGAATGAAAATAATAACACTAGTTTACAAAAATAAAAAAAAATTTCATGTACACTTGATGAAAATCAACTTTTCTTATGCATTTTGAGCTGCAGAATTCGAAAAAATTAAAAAAAAAAAAAAACAAGTATATACGGCCGTAAGTTCGGCCAGGCCGATGCTTATGTATCCTCCACCATGGATTGCGTAGAAACTTCTTCTAAACACTGCCATCCACAATCGAATTACTTAAGTTGCGGTAACGCTTGCCGATGGCAAGGTATCTTAAAACCTCTTAACACCGTCTTCTAAATTACAAGGTTGTCCATACGTAGTATATATTAAACTAAAAAAAGGCCGATTAAATACGTATATAATTAAGTTTAAAGTTTCTATAGAAATAAAATTTTGACAAAATAAAATTTTGACAACATTTTCTATAGAAGTAGAATTTGGAAAAAAGTTTCTATAGAAATAAAATTTGGAAAAAATTTTCTATAAAAATAAAATTTTGACAAAATTTTCTATAGAAATAAAATATTGACAAAATTTTCTATAAAAATAAAATTTTTACAAAATTTTCTATAGAAATAACATTTTGACAATGTTTTCTATAGAAATAAAATTTTGACCATGTTTTCCATAAAAATAAAATTTTGGTAGATTATTTTTGGCTCTAGTGACAACCATGAATATGAACCGATATGGACCAATTTTTGTGTGATTGGGGACCGGCTATATATAACTATAGACCGATATGGACCAATTTTGGCATGGATATTAGCGGCTTTATACTGACACAACGTTGCAAATTTCAACCGGATCGGATGAATTTTGCTCCTCCAAGAGCTCCGGAGATCAAATCTGGCGAACGGTTTATATGGGGGCTATATATAATTATGGACCGATATGGACAAATTCTTGCGTGTTTGTTAGAGACCACATTCTAACACCATGTTCCAAATATCAACCGGATCGGATGAATTTTGCTCCTCCGAGATGCTCCGGAGGACAAATCTGGGAATCGATTTAGATGGGGGCTATATATAATTATGGACCGATATGGACCAATTTTTGCATGGTCATTAGAGATTATATACCAACACCCTGTACCAAATTTCAGCCGGATCGGATGAAATTTGCTTCTCTTAGAGCGATCGCAAGCCAAATTGGGGGGTCCGTCTATATGGGGGCTACACGAAAAAGTGGACCGATATGGACCAATTTTTGCATGGTTGTTAGAGACCATATACTAACACCATGTATCAAATTTCAGCCGGATCGGATGAAATTTGCTTCTCTTAGAGCGATCGCAAGCCAAATTGGGGGGTCCGTCTATATGGGGGCTATACGAAAAAGTGGACCGATATGGACCAATTTTTGCACGGTTGTTAGAGACCATATACTAACACCATGTACCAAATTTCAACCGGATCGGATGAAATTTGCTTCTCTTAGAGGATTCGCAAGCCAAATTTGGGGGTCCGTTTATATGGGGGCTATACGTAAAAGTGAACCGATATAGCCCATATGCAATACCATCCGACCTACACTAATAACAACTACTTGTGCCACGTTTCAAGTCGATAGCATGTTTCGTTCGGAAGTTAGCATGATTTCAACAGGCGGACGGACGGACATGCTCAGATCGACTCAGAATTTCACCACGACCCAGAATATATATATTTTATGGGGTCTTAGAGCAATATTTCGATGTGTTACAAATGGAATGACATAGTTAATATACCTCCCCCCCCCATCCTATAGGTTAGGTTAGGTTATGTGGCAGCCCGATGTATCAGGCTCACTTAGACTATTCAGTCCATTGTGATACCACATTGGTGAACTTCTCTCTTATCACTGAGTGCTGCCCGATTCCATGTTAAGCTCAATGATAAGGGACCTCCTTTTTATAGCCGAGTCCGAACGGCGTTCCACATTCCAGTGAAACCACTTAGAGAAGCTTTGAAACCCTCAGGAATGTCACCAGCATTACTGAGGTGGGATAATCCACCGCTGAAAAACTTTTTGGTGTTCGGTCGTAGCAGGAATCGAACCCACGACCTTGTGTATGCAAGGCGGGCATGCTAACCATTGCACCACGGTGGCTCCCCATCCTATGGTGGAGGGTATAAAAAGGGAGCTAAAAATTGCAAAATTGTCATGATGGGCGCATTATTGGTAAAATTAACAAATTTTAAGGAATTTGAGCTATTTTGTGGGAGACATTAAATTAACTTACGTTGACAAAAAAAATATTAGAGTCATGGACATTTTCTTAAAACATAATAATTCCATGAACTAAAATAGAATTAAATCGGCTTTAGTGAAATAGAGGGTTCACTTTTTTGGAGTTTACCAAACAAAAAAATCTTATTTGCAATTTTTTTCTATAGAAATTTTTGTCAAAATTTTATTTCTATAGAAAATGTTGTAAAAATGTTATTTCTATAGAAAATTTTGTCAAAATTTTATTTCTATAGAATAAAGTCAAAATCAGTTGTTATTCCGGAAACCATTGATGCTGTACACCAACTGATATTGCAAGATCGACATGTGATCAATCGTGAGATTGAGTCAATCTTAGGCATTGATGGTATCGTCACGCATTCAATATTGCATAAGATTTGACTGTCAAAAAAAAAAAAATCGTTCGCATTGGATCCCACATAATTTGACAATCGTTCGTGGATTTCCTCGTATGAGCCGGAAAGTAAACATCAGTCGACTTTGTATGTGTTTCAAGGTGAGTCAAATCCAACAAATGTTGCTCACGTCCAAAGCACTTCCAAGGAAATTATCACCAGGACATGTCGCAATCGTACGACTAGTCAGAACAGTCAATTCTGAGTGTTACAGAACCATTTGTTTGCCAGTTGCCGTCCAAGTATTGATGAAAACCAACCGCCGATGACGGATAACTCTTCACCACGACAATGCGAGCTCTCACTAATAACGTGTCTTATTTTTATTCCCGTACATAGAAAATGAAATTATGGGTCAAAGCTTTTCGATACCTGAAAGGCTGTTGATGCATTCAGAATGCATGTTTTTGGAGATACCCCAATCAGAGTAGCAAAAGAGCCTCGACAATTGGTTCAAACGCATGCAAATGTATATAGATCTTAACAAGGCAAATATTAAATAACAATACAACGATTTAATATTTATTTTTTTTTTTTCAATCCCGATATATAAAAGGCAACCTCAACCTCTAGACTTTTAATTTCAGGCAAATTGGATAAAAATTGCAATAAAATACATATCTTTATTAATAATTAAAAAAAATCCTTAATTAAAAATTTCATCATAATATTTCTTTATGTATCTAAAACATAATGGTTTTGAATCAAATATACGTAGTTGTCATAAGAATCCAAATATGGTTGCTTTGTAATTATCGGCATCCTCATAAAGCATTATGTGACATTCATCTAAAACAGTATTTCCACTTTGTTCTTTACATTTTGATTTAATGCTGAAGTACCAAAATACTTGAGTACAACTTTTTTTGTTGACATTTCATAGAAGCAAAATACATTTTACTGGATTTTTGTTTTTCTCTGTTACGCCATAGTTCAAGAGATTCGCTCGGCATGCACACTAGAATAGTCAAAACTACTACTAGCTTTCAAGCTATTAACAAATTTACATAAAAATTTTGTAGGAAGCCCAAGAAAATAGTTCAAACGCAGTGTGGGCACATTGAAAAATAAAAACAACAACAAAAAAAGATCCAAATAGCGAACATGGGAGAAACATTGCACTTGGCTCACGTACTTTGGAAGACATCGTCATAACCAATGTTTTTCTTTCCACTTGAGTAAATTTGGCATCGTGTATGCACCTGCCAGATTGCACATGTACCAAAAAAAGAGAACAGCAGCATTCCGCACGTAGTGATATTGAAATGGGGTTTGCAATATCAATTTTTTATAGGAGGGATATTTTTTGAAATCTAATCGATTTGATTGCAGACAATTTTTGTAAATAATTTGAAGCAATTTTAACGGATTTTCAAATTCCATGATGTTAGTACTCCAGTTGGTATTGGGATGTTCAATCAGTTTATATAGTATGAGCGAAAAACAATTCAAGAGAAAACAAGTATATACGGCGTAAGTTTGACCAGGCGGAATCCTTTGTACTCTCCACCTGTCTGTGACTCTACAATCGAATTACTTAAGTTGAGGTAACACTTGCGATGGCTAGGTATCTTAAAGCTTCTTAACATTGCCATAGTCCATAAGGGGGCAGATTAAATACTTATATAAGTTAATTCAATTTCTCACCAGTTTATATAGACGTGTCTAGAAATAATTATGAATCTATATGAACCAATATTCGCACGGTAATTAGAGGGTACAATTTCCACCCAATCGGATGAAATGTCTTGTTCCAAGAGACTCTAAGTATCGACTTTGATGGGGGCTATATAAAGTTATGACCCAGCAAAAAAATTTGGAAGTTCTTCCAAAGGCACAACTTTAAAAGCACTTCCAGAAGATGCACTCCCAATGATGTTCTTTATTTTAACTACACAGGAAGTTCTTTTCATTCAATTTTTTATAACATGCTTTTTTCATATTTTTAATGGGTAATTTTAACTTTTTTTTTTTTTTAAATTGGTTAAAAACAGTTTAAGAATTCATAAAATGGTACAAATTGTTTAAATTTTGTCGAAAAAAAATGCTAAATCCAATCTGAAAAAATTGTGAATTTTTGAAAACATTTGAGGCCAAACGTTTCAGACAAGCGTTAGAATCCATTAAAAATTATAAAAATTTATAAAAATTATTTATTTGACAAAATATCACAGAATTTTTTAATTTACATCCAAAACATTAAATTCGCATCACACCTAACGAAGTGATGCAAATTCAGTGCAACGGCTGTTGAAAGGGAGGACTTCCGTCCTATGACAAGCCCATGTTAAATTCATAGCTTCTATGTCAATTTTGCACCACTTCCGGATCCAAAAAGGACATTTTCATTACATTTTTGGCGACGCTTTTTTTGCTGGGTAGTATCGGATGAAATTTGCACCCGCATGGAGCGCAGGAAATCAAATCTAGTTCGGTTTATATGAACCAATTTTTGCATGGTTATTAGATACCATATAAAAATACCACGTACCAAATTTAAACCCGTTGGGTTGAAATTTGCATTTCCAGGAAGCGCAAGAAATCAAATCTGGCGATCGCTTAATATGGTGGTTTTATACAATGATAGACCGATAAGAACCTATTTTTTTCATGGTGGTCAGATGGCATATTTTGACAACACATATCAAATTTCAACCGGAAGCTCCACACGCAAAATCTGGGAAACGGTTTATATGGGTGGCTATATAATTATGGAGAAATTTTTGCATGGTTGCTAAAGACCATAAACTAACAATCCGTTCCAAATTTCAATCTAAACATGCTCCTCCAAAAGGCTCCGCCAGCCAAAATTGGAGATCGGTTTATATCTGAGCTTTATATAATTATAGAGCGACATATCCTAAAATTGTCCTAAATTGGGATAGGTTAGGTTAGGTGAGGTTAGGTGGCAGCCGGATGTATCAGGCTCACTTAGACTATTCAGTCCATTGTGTTACCACATTGGTGAACTTCTCCCATATCACTGAGTGCTGCCCGATTCCATGTTAAGCTCAATGACAAGGGACCTCCTTTTTATAGCCGAGTCCAAACGGCGTTCCACATTGCAGTGAAACCACTTAGAGAAGCTTTGAAACCCTCAGAAATGTCATTGGGGTAAATGGGCACTAAAAATACCAAGGTCAGGTTAGATTAAAGTGGCAGCCCGATTAAATTTCAGGCTCACTTAGACTATTCAGTCCATTGAGATACCACATTTAACTAAAAGTACCTATTACATATGGGCACTTCTAGTCTTAACCACTGAACCTTCTCTATTATTTACTTTTGTGGAACCAACCAGATTGCTCCAAAAATATTAACAAACTGCTTAAGTTAACGTTTTCCAGGTCAGCCAGTAATCTAAAGCTATATGCTCCTAAAATTCGCTTACGCCTTACACAAAAAGCAGGACACTCACACAAGAGGTGTTTAATTGATTCCTTTTCCTCCACGTCATGACAGCTTATACAATAGTCATTATACTTCGCACCTATAGTTTTTGCAAATTCGCCTATCAGGCAGCGACCCGTTATAGCAGATATTAGGAGTGCTATCTGACGCCTTGAGAACACTAGCATATCTAGTGTGCGGTTTAAGTTTAAATGGGGCCATATTTGCTTGGTGTCGTTACAACCCTTGCAATTTTCCCATCGAATATTGGCCATCATAACAGCCTTCTTACGCAGTAAGAGCTTGCAGGTGGCCAGAGGCATACCAACAGATTCTAGTTCCCCTGGAATATGTAAGGTAGTTCCTAGCCTTGCTAACACATCTGCTTCACAGTTCCCCGGTATGTTCCTATGGCCAGGCACCCATATTAGGTGAATATTGTACTGCTCAGCCATCTCGTTGAGAGATTTGCGGCAGTCTATGGCCGTTTTTGAGTTAAGGAACACAGAGTCCAAGGATTTTATTGCAGGTTGACTGTCTGAGTAGATATTAATGCCAATATTTGTTGGAACATTACTTCTCAGCCAATTCACCACCTCTCTTATTGCCAATATTTCAGCCTGAAAAACACTACAGTGATTAGGTAATCTTTTCGCTATTCGAATTTCCAGATCTTTAGAATATACTCCGAACCCCACTTGTCCATTCAATTTGGAGCCATCAGTATAGAAATCTATATATCTTTTATTCCCCGGGGTCTGTGTACACCACGCCTCACTGTTGGGAATTAGAGTTTCAAACTTTTTGTCGAAAAGTGGTTTTGCCAGGGTGTAATCCACTACGTTAGGCACATCTGGCATTACTTTGAGGACCGAACTATGACCGTACATTTTTTCCGACCGCAGCGATAGCTCGCGCAGCCGCACAGCCGTTGTTGCAGCTGACTGTTTGGCCAAAATGTCTAAAGGCAATAGATGTAGCATGACATTAAGGGAGTCTGTTCCTGTCTTACTAAATGCGCCTGAGATACATAAGCTCGCCATACGCTGAACTTTATCTAAACAAGTCGGTTTCTGAAGTGCCGGCCACCAGACTACAACACCATATAGCATTATAGGTCTAACCACTGCCGTGTATAGCCAATGCACAATTTTTGGTCTTAGTCCCCACTTTTTCCCTATTGCCTTTTTGCACGAGTACAAAGCTACCGTGGCTTTTCTCGCCCTCTCTTCAATATTAAGCCTAAAATTCAGCTTCCTGTCCAAAATAACGCCAAGGTATTTTGCACACTCACCAAAGGGAATTTCAGTACCCCTAAGGAAATGGGCCTAACCGTGGGAGTTTTGCGATCTTTGCAGTACATGACTATTTCTGTCTTTGCTGGATTTACACCAAGACCATTATCTTTCGCCCATTTCTCAGTCATCCGGAGAGCTCTCTGTATAATATCTCTGATTGTGGATGGGAATTTTCCCCTGACTGCTAGCGCCACATCATCTGCGTATGCCACCACTTTTATCCTTTCTTTTTCTAGAGAAACCAGAAGGTTGTTTATAGCAACATTCCAAAGAAGAGGTGATAGAACTCCTCCTTGGGGAGTGTCTCTGTTCACATACCTTTGAATGTTTGCTTGCCCTAGTGTGGCTGAAATACGTCTCTTCATTAGAAGTTCGTCTAACAGCCTAAGTATACCTGGATCAACATTCAGAGTTGTCAGTCCATTTAATATCGAGCTCGGATGGACATTATTGAACGCCCCTTCGATGTCTAGAAACGCCACGATTGTGTATTCTTTGACAGATAGTGAGCTTTCAATAAAGCTGACCAGTTCATGCAATGCGGTCTCAGTAAACCTGCCCTTCGAGTATGCATGCTGTCGTTTCGAGAGCAAACCTGAATCCACCCTAGTTCTAAGATACATGTCTATCATCCTCTCCAGGGTCTTAAGTAGGAATGAGGATAAGCTGATTGGTCGGAAATCCTTCGCACTCGAGTGAGAGGCTTTTCCTGCTTTAGGTATGAAGACGACTTTTGTTTCCCTCCACTTTTCTGGAATATATGCTAAGTTTATACATTGTTTATATATCACCGTCAACCAGGGGATAATTCTTTCAGCCACTGCCTGTAACTCCGCCGGAGTAATTCCATCAGGTCCGGGGGATTTGAATGGTCCAAAGCTATTTAAAGCCCATTTTATTCTAGATTCCGACACAATTTCCTCGATAGGAAATGATCGCTGAGCCTCTGTTACACCGCCGGAACATGGTTCAACCGTCTGATTTCCAGGGAAGTGTGTGTCCAAAAGTACTTCCAACGTCTCCTCACTGGACGTTGTCCAATTTCCCTCCGATGTTTTAATGAAACCTGGAGCGGTGTTAGTGGATGCTAGTACCTTCCGTAGTTTGGAAGCCTCTGACGTATTCTCAATACTGCTACAGTAATCATCCCAAGAGTTTTGTTGAGACCTTCTCAGTTCTCGTTTATATTCTCTCAGATTCATCTTGTAAGTGTCCCAATCCTCCGGAGCTCTTGTGGACTTTGCTTTGTTAAAGAGCTTCCTGCAGGATTTCCTCATATTACTTAACTCCGTAGTCCACCATGGCGGCCGATTTGTTCCCCTTGGCTTTCCTCTAGGGCATGCAGCTTTCAGTGAAATGTTGAAGGCCTTAGTAATCCGCTCCACTGCGTGTTCGATATCTTGCACAGTGCTCATATTTGTCTCCGGCACTTCCGGTATCATCAAATTGAACGATTCCCTATACCTATTCCAATCAGCTTTCCTAACATTTGGCGGAAATATGGTCTTTGAAGTACGAACAGCCAATCTGAAACTAATGTAGCGATGACCTGAGAAGCTATGTTCCCTCAAAACTTGCCACTCAGATATCTTATCATTCAGTTCCGGAGAGGTCAACGTTACGTCCAAAACCTCTTGTCTGTTCCTGGTGACGAAGGTTGGTGCATCTCCCTTATTGCAAACTACCAGGTTAGTACGCAAAATAAACTCTATTAGCGACTCTCCCCTTGTATTAGTATCAATACTTCCCCAAATACTATGATGTGCATTTGCATCGCATCCCATAATGAGTTTTGTCTTTGTTTTTAGTGACTCCTCAACTAAGGTCTTAACGGCACAGGGTGGCATCTCCCTATCATGTCCCATGTAGACCGAAGATACCCAATATTTGCATGTGGATATCTCTAGACTGGCTACGACAGTGTCTGCATTGCCCAATGAAGGAAGCAGAAACAAGTTTAGTTAGTTTTTAGCAATTATACATGCTCGATTTATATCGTTACCGGTATTATGCAAAAGTTTGAAACCCGGAGTGCTTAATTCACAGATCTTGTTCTTATATATGTATGGTTCTTGAATAAGAACTATATCTATGTCTCCTTTCATCAGGAGAACTTTTAAGGCAGCACAAGCGGCCTTACAATGGTGAAGATTTATCTGGAGGAACCGTAGAACCATCCAAATTTTCAACCACCGTCACATCAGCCGCTTCAATTGAGTCATCAAGGGCTTCCTCTTCACAGATCTCGGTGACTCTCGCAACAATCCGCGGTTCAGCTTTGGTGAGGCTTGAGCCTGTAGAAACTTCCCGCATATGATTTTCGCCATAGTCTGCAGGTTTTATGTCTCCTTCGGCTTCGCTAGGAGATTTTTTCACTGCTGACTCTACCGGAGGCTTGTCCGTTTCGGTATCCTTTGGCTGATCGCTTTTGTATACCTTCATATGGATATCATGAAAGCCATAACTTACGCGTCCTTGGGTCTGGGCTAGATGTGGCAGCGACTCTATGTTTAATATAAACACCGCATGTCGTCTTGGTCCATCCACCTCATCCAAACGACCAACCTTCCAATCGGCGGTTGGAAGATCTGGGTTACATTCTTTTAGTCTCTCTAGTATTGACTCAGGATCAGGAGGGTTTGCCGGTATCCATGCATGTGCTCTAGGTTTAGCCGGTATGTCTTTTTTATCGACTAACTCCAAAGCGGCTCCTTCCCAAACTTCACCAATTAGCATCAATGCAGCTTTAAAGCAATCCATATACCTCTGGTCTGCAAAAGCTATTAACTTATATCGTCCTTGATACCATCCAGCATCTTGCCGTCGAGGACTTGGTCCGGGAAACTTTTTTCGCACCTCTGAGTAGACACCAGACATCGCGTTCTCAATTTCCCCCCCATTTTTGCCTTGGAATCATACCGTCCAATGCTCCTTTATTAATAATAGCCATCACAAGGCTGTCTTTTGCAACTGAGGCAAACGATCTTTGATCCCGTTTAGAGGATGGTAGCTCATCCGGTGATCGTTCCCTTTTTCCAGCTTCGAGAATTCCTTGAGCCCATTTTAAGGAATCGCTTTGCTTAGCCGACAACGTGCTTGGGTCGACTGATCCTAATTTCTTTAGGATAAACAAAGCATTTCTTCGTTCCTTGAATCTCTTTCGAGAGGGATTGCCTCCTTTTGATGTCGTCACCTTAGAAAAGGTTCGACTTGCCAAAGTGTCACCGCCAGTCGACCCGTCTACAGGTCGACTAATTGGGCCTGACTCTTGGTCGCTGCCCAAATTTATAACTTCAGTCGTTACCCGTCCACTGGGCCCTGAAGTTAGCAACCCAGTGGATGACTTTGAATTTCGCTGCATGGTGGTTTATTATTTGCACCACACGTGAAATTCGTAATAAGTACTTATTACGATGAAATACTCCGCTATTAGAAAACACGTCCGTTCAGTTCGACGGTTGAATAAGAAGAAAGTGTCGATCAATTCACGAAGGCGTTTCACCGAAAATGGGCCAAAATATCACAGATCCACTTTAGTACAGTGTGTGATAGCTTTGTTGGTCGTTTGAATGCCATAATTCGTGCCAAAGGTAGCTAAAACGTTTTAATAATTCTTAAACTCGTTTTAACCTATTTTAGACAAAAAAGTTAAAAAATAAACTAAAGAACTTCTTTGGAATGGAATTTCTAAAAGTGCTTTGAAACAACTTCCAAATTTGTTGCTGAGTCTAGAAAATATAGTCTAGAAAATATAGACGCCCAAGAAGTAAAATCGGGAGATCGGTCTATATGGGGGATATACCAAAAAATGGACCGATGCACCTCAATTTATGCACACGTATTTGTGGTCATAAAATACCTCTAGATTTCCAATTTCAGATCGGATAGTAAATACAGTTTCTAGAAGCCCAAGAAGTAAAATCGGGAGATCGGTCTATATGGAGGCTATACCAAAACATGGACCAATACACCCCATTTTCGACACACCTCCAAAAATACTTCCAGATTTTCAATTTCAGGCAAATCGTATAGAAAATACAGTTTCTAAACGCCCAATAAGCAAAATCGGGAGATCGGTCTATATGGGGGCTATACCAAAACATGGACCGATACGGACCATTTTCGACACACCACTTTAGGGTCCTAAAATACCTCTAGCGTTTCAATTTCAGACAAATCGGATAGAAAATACAGTTTCTAGAAGCCCAAGAAGCAAAATCGGGAGATCGGTCTATATGGGGGCTATACAAAAACATGGACCGATGGGCACCATTTTCGGCACACCTTTCTTTGGTCCTCAAGTAACTCTAGATTTCCAATTTCAGGCAAATTGGATAAAATCTACGCTTTTTATAAGCCCAACAACCCAAATCGGATGGTCGATATATATGGGGGCTATATCAAACCTTCGACCGATATAGCCCATCTTCGAACTTGACCTGCCTGCAAACAAAAAACGAATCTGTGCTAAATTTCAGGACGATAGCGCCATTATTGAAGGCTGTAGCGTGATTACAACAGACAGACAGACGGACAGACCACCATTCTATGGTGGTGGGTATAAAAAAAATACAAAGTTATCTCTTAAAAAGACCCGTATTTAAAATTTCAGGACCGGTACGGTGCCGGTAGTCCCTTGCGAGTATGGACCAGTCTCCGTTCTGGAACGTATAAAAGGAAGCTGTAACTTTAACATGAATTTGATTTTGACGGCGTAAGTTTACACTTTAGGACACAACTTGGACTTATACCCAAAAACACATCATGCAAGGATTTAGTTAGACCACTACAGATAAGTCTCCATAAATCAGTCTTGGACAATCTCTTGAAAACTTTTTATACCCTCCATCATAGGATGGGGGTATATTAACTTTGTCATTCCGTTTGTAACACATCGAAATATTGCTCTAAGACCCTATAAAGTATATATATTCTGGGTCGTGGTGAGATTCTGAGTCGATCTGAGCATGTCCGTCCGTCCGTCTGTTGAAATCACGCTAACTTCCGAACGAAACAAGCTATCGACTTGAAACTTGGCACAAGTCGTTGTTATCGATGTAGGTCGGACGGTATTGAAAATGGGCCATATCGGTCCACTTTTACGTATAGCCCCCATATAAAGGGACCCTCAGATTTGGCTTGTGGAGCCTCTAACAGAAGCATATTTCATCCGATCCGGCTGAAACTTGGTACATGGTGTTGGTATATGGTCTCTAACAACCATGCAAAAATTGGTCCACATCGGTCCATAATTATATATAGCCCCCCTTATAAACCGATCCCCAGATTTGGCTTGCGGAGCCTAAAAGAGAAGCAAATTTCATCCGATCCGGCTGAAATTTGGTACATGGTGTTAGTATATGGTCTCTAACAACCGTGCAAAAATTGGTCCACATCCGTCCATAATTATATATAGCCCCCATATAAATCGATCCCCAGATTTGGCTTGCGGAGCTTCAAAGAGAAGAAAATTTCATCCGATCCGGCTGAAATTTTTTACATGATGTTGGTATATAGTCTCTAACAACCATGCAAAACTTGGTCCACATCGGTCAATAATTATATATAGCCCCCATATAAACCGATCCCCAGATTTGGCTTGCGGAGCCTCAAAGAGAAGCAAATTTCATCTGATCCAGCTGAAATTTGGTACATGGTGTTGGTATATGGTCTCTAACAACCATGCAAAAATTGGTCCACATCGGTCCATAATTATATATAGACCCCATATAAACCGATCTCCAGATTTGGCTTGCGAAGCCTCAAAGAGAAGCAAATTGCATCCGATCCGGCTGAAATTTGGTACATGGTGTTGGTATATGGTCTCTAACAACCGTGCAAAAATTGGTCCACATCGGTCCATAATTATATATAGCGCCCATATAAACCGATCCCCAGATTTGGGTTCCGGAGCCTCAAAGAGAAGCAAATTTCATCCGATCCGACTGAAATTTGGTACATGATATTGGTATATGGTGTCTAACAATCGTGCAAAAATTGGTCCACATCGGTTCATAATTACATATATCCCCCATATAAACCGATCCCCAGATTTGGCTTGCGAAGTCTCCAAGAGAAGCAAATTTCATCCAATCCAGTTGTAATTTGGAACATGGTGTTAGTATATGATCTTTAACAACCGTGCCAGAATTGGTCCATATCGGTCCATAATTATATATAGCCCCCATATAAAACGTTCTCCAGATTTGACCTCCGGAACCTCTTGGAGGAGCAAAATTCATCCGATCCGGTTCAAATTAGGAACGTGGTGTTAGTATATGGTCGCTAACAACCATACCAAAATTGGTCCAATCACACAAAAATTGGTCCATATCGGTTCATAATCATGGTTGCCACTAGAGCCAAAAATAGTCTACCAAAATTTTATTTCTATAGAAAATTTTGTCAAAATTTTATTTCTATAGAAAATTTTGTCAAAATTGTATTTCTAGAGAAAATTTTGTTAAAATTTTATTCGGTTCATAATAAAATTTTCATCATTGTCAAAATTTTATTTCTATAGAAAATTGTGTTCAAATTTTATTCGGTTCATAATCATGGTTGCCACTCGAGCCAAAAAAAATCTACCAAGATTTTATTTCTATAGAAAATTTTGTCAAAAGTTTATTTCTATAGAAAATTTTGTGAAAATTTTATTTCTATAGAAAATTTTGTTAAAATTTTATTTCTGTAGAAAATTTTGTCAAAATTTTATGTCTACTTTGTCAAACTGAATTATATACGTATTGTATCGATCTTTTTTGATTTAATATATACCACGTATGGACTTACATACAATTTAGAAGATGGTGTTAGGAGGTTTTAAGATACCTTGTCATCGGCAAGCGTTACCGCAACTTAAGTACTTCGATTGTGGATGGCAGTGTTTAGAAGAAGTTTCTACGCAATCCATGATGGAGGGTACATAAGCTTCGGCCTGGCCGAACTTACGGCCGTATATACTTGTTCATTTTGAGCTTATATTATTGAACCATAGATTATTCTTATAATTGTATTTCAGTTAATATATACATCCAATAAAACTTCAATATGAAGTAAGTATAGTTTCCTTTTTTATAGAAATCACAAGTTTTTCTTTTTGAATTTCCTTTAACCCTCTCTAATACATTACCATAGTCACACATTTCTCCACATGAGAACTTCTAAATGTCTATGTGTTCACAATCTCAACTCACGAATTCAGCCACCAATTTTCCTGTCAGTTTTGTGCATATTTTTTAGGTCGCTGTTTGAACCATTCAATGGTTCATTACGCTAATGTTTGAGCAGTAAATAGTTATCATTTTTTCACTGCGTTGCTTTGCTCTCTCCCTCTCTGTGTCGCAGTCATTTTAGCGAAATGTGTCATAGAAATTACCGAAAAAAATAAATGTGACGATAGGATGTAAATTTTATGTCAAATTTTATGGGGAACATCATGATTTTTTGTCGCAAACATAATTCGATTATAATGAAACGATGAAATCAGAAAAATGTAGGGTAATTGAATAAATTAGGAAAAGTGTTTACAAAGTCTATAAAAAGAGAGATGGTGACTCAAAAAACGTGACAAGGAAATATTTTCTTTTGCAATATGAAGTCCTATATAATAGTTCAAATAAAAGTATGTTCGATAAAAAATGCAGATTAAATTTCATATATTAGCCACTTTTTGTGTTGATTACTTTTTATATGCACTCAAAAAAGTGTACTTGATCGAGTTAAAACTTCCCTTAAGGGTTTTTGGTATTGTTTAAAATTTCCTTATTTTATAGAAATTTGTCCTGAATATTGTGAAAATTTTATTTCCTAACATTTAGGTTTCATAATCTTTCATATTGGGTCATTGCAAAATTGTTTTATTTCAAATTTGCATCAAAGTCACATCAAAGACATTCGACTACAAACCACAAAAATGTATGTCCTAAATTTAAAGAAAACAATCCGTAACGCCAAGATTATGAGCTTTGTTTTGAAGAAATTTTTCCTTAATATTGTGGAAATTTAGTATCCCAAAATTTAGTTTGCATAATATTTCATTTTATGTTAGGTTAGGGTGTAGAAGATGACACCAATCCGTCGAAAAGGAATTGGTTTCCACTTAACAGGTTGGCTGATAAGTCCCCGGTCTAACAAAGAAAAACACATCTTTTGGTCAAAATTCGTTTTTTTTTTATTCCCTTCAAAGCGATACAACGATTATAACGACCTTCCAATTTTTTGATACCATTTTGGTAGTACTCCTTCGGTTTTGCCTCAAAATAGGCCTCAGCTTCGGCGATCACCTCTTCGTTGCAGCCAAATTTTTTCCCTGCGAGCATCCTTTTGAGGTCTGAGTGGGGAAGCAATTCGAAGCCCAATTCATGAATTTTTGGCATCGTTCTCAATGACTTGTGGCACGGTGCGTTGTCTTGGTGGAACAACACTTTTTTCTTCTTCATATGGGACCGTTTTGCCGCGATTTCGACCTTCAAACGCTCCAATAACGCCATATAGTAGTCACTGTTGATGGGTTTTCCCTTCTCAAGATAATCGATAAAAATTATTCCATGCCCATCCCAAAAAACAGAGGCCATTACTTTGCCAGCGGACTTTTGAGCCTTTCCACGCTTCGGAGACGGTTCACCGGTCTCTGTCCACTCAGCCGACTGTCGATTGGACTCACGAGTGTAGTCATGGAGCCATGTTTCATCCATTGTAACTTATAGACGGAAAAACTCGGGTTTATTACGAGTTAACAGCTGCAAACACCGCTCAGAATCATCAACACGTTGTTGTTTTTGGTCAAATGTGAGCTCGCGCGGCACCCATTTTGCACAGAGCTTCCGCATATCCAAATATTGATGAATGATATGACCAACACTTTCCTTTGATGTCTTTAAGGCCTCTGCTATCTCGACGAACTTCATTTTACGGTCATTCAAAATCATTTTGTGGATTTTTTTGATGTTTTCGTCGGTAACCACCTCTTTCGGGCGTCCACTGCGTTTACTGTATTCCGTGCTCATTTCACCACGCTTGAATTTTGCATACCAATCAATTATTGTTGATTTCCCTGGGGCAGAGTCCGGAAACTCATTATCCAGCCAAGTTTTTGCTTCCATCGTATTTTTTCCGTTCAGAAAACAGTATTTTATCAAAACACGAAATTCCTTTTTTCCCATTTTTTTCACAATAACAAAAGTTGCTTCACAAAAGACGCTCTATCTCACAAACTATTGACTTACAGACGTCAAATTTAGACACGAATCATTTGAAGGTTGGTACACACAAAAAAAAAATCACGAAAATTTTTCCAATTAAAATTTTAATTGAGTTTGATTCAACAAATTTTTTAATTGAAACAAAAATCAATCACAAAAATAATAGTATCAATTAATTTTTTAATTGGATCAATTAACTTTTTAATTGACCTTCAATTAATTTTTTAATTGATACTATCATTTCTGTGATTGAAGACATTTCAATTAAAAATTTATTGGATCAATTAATTTCGTGATTGAATCAGAAAAAAAATTTTTGTGTATCTATATATATAAAATTCAATCTATGTTTGTTTATTTGTTTGTTTGTTTGTTTGTTTATTTGTATGTTCCGAGTTGGCTCCAAAACGGCTGAACCGATTTACTTGAAACTTTCAGAGATCGTAGGGGGCGTTCATGTGGTGAAAATAGGGTACCTCATTTTTTTTCACCTGGTCGCGGAGGGGGACCTCCCCTTTGTCGGACTTTTTGAAAATTGTACCAAAGTTGACCGATTTGCTTGAAATTTTCATTGAAGGTTGGGGTTAGCAACTAGACAAAGATCCGTTACTTTATATTTCGATATTTGGTGGTGGAGGGGGACCTCCCCACTAAAAAATTCACAAAAAATATAGAAGATTGTCCAACTACTTGAATACAGAACATTATTAAAAAAATTTGGAGGAAATGGTACACCCTCTCCCCGACATTTTTTAAGACGAACCGGTTTACATATGCAAGTAGTCCGATTTGTTTGAAAGAATTCAAATCTTTTCGAATTTGTTTTCAGCACGAAGGATATGGTTGACTAAGTTCACGCAAAATGTTCCTACAAATACGCTTCGAAAGGCGCAGCGAAGCGGGCCGGGTTACGCTAGTACTATATAAAAATAATATGCATATAATACTAGCTACGCCATCTATGTGTCAGACCGGGGACTTATCAGCCAACCTGTTATGGTAGTTAGAGGTCATATTCTGACATCGTATTCCAAATGTCAACCGGGTCGGATGAAATTAGTTCCTCCCAAATGACCCGCAAGTCAAATCTAGCGATCGGTCTATATGGGGCCTACACTTAAGAGTTGTCAGATGTTACCCGTTTGCAATATCATCCGACCTACATCAATAACAACTACGCCGAGAAAGGGAATAGGATCACCTCCTATGTTATTTTTGGACTGTGGACATGTAACATGTTTGTGGCAAGCATTTTATTTTCTCGGATATTATGTATTTAATTTTTCCAAAAAAATTATGTTTGGCGAATAAACAAAATTTTTACCCCACAAAAATGTTGTTTTATCCCCTTCCAAAAATAGAATTTTCATGAAGGATGTGATCATATTCCTTTTCTGCATGTACTTATGGTAAGTTTCAACCTGATAACTTCGTCATTCTGATGCGTTAAAAACGGAATGACATAATTAGTATACCCCCATCATGGGAGCCACCGTGGTGCAATGGCTAGCATGCCCGCCTTGCATACACAAGGTCGTGGGTTCGATTCCTGCTTCGACCGAACACCAAAAAGTTTTTCAGCGGTGGATTATCCCACCTCAGTAATGCTGGTGATATTTCTGAGGGGTTCAAAGCTTCTCTAAGTGGTTTCACTGCAATGTGGAACGCCGTTCGGACTCGGCTATAAAAAGGAGGTCCTTGTCATTGAACTTAACATGAAATAGGGCAGTGATAAGAGAGAAGTTCACCAATGTGGTATCACAATGGACTGAATAGTCTAAATGAGCCTGATACATCGGGCTGCCACCTAACCTAACCATCATACGTTAGATGGTATAAAAAATAGTATGACCCTGTGCCACACTATGGAACAGATATTATAAATAAACTAGATGGAGACGAGATAAACAATATCGATCGAACAATATTCGTGCGTCCGTCCGTATGTCTATCAGTGATTAAGGTCTAGGTCGCAGTTTTAGTCCAATCAACTTCAAATTTGGTACAAGTGTTTTGAGTCAGAATGGAACCTTAGTGATTTTGAAAGAAATAGGTTCAGATTTAGATATAGATATGGTCCCAGAATTCAGATTTGTGTCCTGCTTTGCTTTAAATTTTCCACAAGAAGTACATAATAGTATCGAAAAGTGTGCCAAATTTGGTTAAAATAGGTTCAGATTTAGATATGGCTCCCATATATATCTTTCATCCGATTTACACTCATATGACCAAAGAGGCCAAAGTTTTATTCCACCGCAAGTATATGGGAACATAAACCTTTATAGCACCCACCAAATTTAAAGGATTTGCATTGATATCGAATATGTGGCTCTGCAAAATGGTGCAGAGTAGAATATAATCGATCCGACCGACTTTAGACTGTTCCTATTTTTTTTGAAAATAGTTGCGAATGAAGATATTTGGTCACTCTTTGTCAATTCTTAGCGGTAAGATTGCAAACAAATAATAAGCTTATCAAGCTTACCACTACGCCACTAAAAATATCCTTCAAAGTACTAGACAAAATGTTTTGCTGCATTTTACCCACAAACCAATATTCCTACCTTTGCTCCTCATTGTTTTTTTTTCCTATATGCACATTTGAGATTCTTTAGGTTAAATGAAACAAAAAATAATAATTTTAAAAATATTTGCCAAAGCTAATATATTTTATTGGTCATTTATTTATGAGAGATAACTTTTTTAATAACATTCAAAAGAAATAAAAACAAAAGCCAAACATTAATAATAATATGGCATTGCATGTTTTCATCCCTTGTGGGTGTATAACAATAACAACAATAACAACAACAACACAAAAACACTCTATCAAAAGAAAAGCAACAGCCAACAAATACTAAAAATTTGGCATCAACATATGTTGCAGATTTTTAACAAAATATTAGTATATCCAAAACATGGAGCCAAATACGGCTGAAGTGAACTGCATGATGTGATGTGAAGAGTTGATATAGATGAACCTGTGATACACCCTATTGTATAAATTCTTCAATTGATTTCTGTGGTAGTATAATTGAAAGGCTTACATGGCTTCATACCTAAAAATGATTTTAGCATACTCTTATCTTTCTCTGGGATTACTTAAGAGATTAGTGAGTGGCCAAAGAATATCCATTGAAGATATATTGAAATGCACACCACACAAATTCAATGTTTAATTAGGCCAGAGATTTTAAAATAAAATCCTATAACAAGGGGGCTTAAAGCGGCTATGAAATATTCACACCCACCCCTTCCTTTTAATACCAGGCATTCGATGGAATTATTAATCCCCACACACACACACAGTGATACTAAAAGTGTTGGATATTGATTTGTAAGTAGATATGGTTGGGTTAATTTGAAAATGACTATAAAGGTTGATACGGTCAAAATTTGGTCAATATAAACTTGACGTATTTCTTTCAATTTTGCATTTAAAAAACCTGAACACCCCTCATTTTGAAGGTGTGTGTGTGTGTGTAGAATGTTGCTCCTTTTTTGATTTTGGAATTCACTTTTCAGTTGTCAAAATGCCGTCCAAGCAAGAAGAGCAGCGTATCAAAATTTTGCTCGCGCATCGCGAAAATCCGAGCTACTCGCACTCAAAGCTGGCAAAATCGCTAAAAGTTGCCAAATCAACCGTTACAAATGTAATTAAAGTGTTTGGGGAACGTTTGTCGACAGCCAGGAAATCTGGATCGGGGGGAAATCGAAAACCGGAAGACGCTGAGACGACAAAGGGAGTTGCCAGTAGTTTCAAGCGAAACCCTAACCTCTCTCTCCGAGATGTCGCAAATAAGCTGGGTGTATCGTCTACAACCGTACATCGAGCCAAAAATCGAGCCGGACTATCGATTTACAAGAAGGTAGTGACTCCAAATCGCGATGATAAAAATATACGACGGCCAAAGCGCGATCCCGGAGGCTGTACACGACGATGCTGACGAAGTTTGACTGCATGGTAATGGACGACGAAACCTACGTCAAAGCCGACTACAAGCAGCTTCCGGGACAGGAGGTTTATACGCAAAAGGAAGGGGAAAGGTAGCAGATATTTTCAAGCACATAAAACTGTCAAAGTTCGCAAAGAAATATCTGGTTTGGCAAGCCATCTGTACCTGTGGCTTCCGGGACTGTCAACCAAGAAATTTACGTGAAAGAGTGTTTGAATAAACGTCTGCTGCCTTTCCTGAAGAAACACGGTTGTTCCGTACTGTTTTGGCCGGATTTGGCATCTTGCCATTACGGTAAAAAGGCCATAGAGTGGTACGCCGCCAACAACGTGCAGGTGGTTCCCAAGGACAAGAACCCTCCTCACACGACAGAGCTCCGCCCAATTGAGAAATACTGGGCTATTGTCAAGCGGAACCTAAAGAAGACCAAAAAACTGCTGAGGACGAGCAGCAGTTCAAGGCAAACTGGCTTTCTGCGGCGAAGAAGGTGGAGAAGGTGGCTGTATGGCAGGTGTCAAGCGTGAGGCCCGGCAATTCGGATTTGGAAAAGCGAAAGCCTAACTGAATATTTTTCCTGAATTTTATACAAATTGAACTTGAAAAATAAATTTAATTTGATTTTTTAAATTAACGATTTCATTGATTTACACGCGTTTTCCCTTGACCAAATTTTGACCGTATCACCCTTTAGGACCTTGGGTGGTCTAAATTTAATAGCTGTATTGCTCTGGCTCGAATCGCTTAGCTATTGGATATTTTCTGTCCCTTATTCCGAAATAGCCACAGGTTAGGTTAGGTTAGGTGGCAGCCCGATGTATCAGGCTCACTTAGACTATTCAGTCCATTGCGATACCACATTGGTGAACTTCTCTCTTATCACTGAGTGCTGCCCGATTCCATGTTAAGCTCAATGACAAGGGACCTCCTTTTTATAGCCGAGTCCGAACGGCGTTCCACATTGCAGTGAAACCACTTAGAGAAGCTTTGAAACCCTCAGAAATGTCACCAGCATTACTGAGGTGGGATAATCCACCGCTGAAAAACTTTTTGGTGTTCGGTCGAAGCAGGAATCGAACCCACGACCTTGTGTATGCAAGGCGGGCATGCTAACCATTGCACCACGGTGGAAATAGCCATTGATGATGTTCTTCTATCAGCCTTTAGTCTCATGTTCATACTGAGCCATTTGCAATATTTCGTTACGTGGACCCTTTATTCCGATACGTGCTAATAGAATGCTGCTCTTCTATTTATTAGCGAATTTATTAATCCTTGGCGGTCTCATGTTCATACTGAGCCAGCCCTATAGACTGCAATACACTTAGTCCAACGCTTTTCTAGCAATTCTATCCCTTGATTAAAATAGTTTTCCTCAAGGTCTTCAAAATAATGGTTTACAACTATAATTGCATCTTCATCTGGGGTAAAACGCTTGCCAGCAAGGAATTTTTTTCACAATGGACTGAATAGTCTAAGTGAGCCTGAATTTTAATCGGGCTGCCACTTTAACATTTAAGGATTTTTTTTAGATTTGGAAACAAGCAAAAATCACCGGGAGCTAAATCAGGAGAATACGGTGGGTGGTCAAGCAACTCGTACTTTAATTCGTTGATTTTAGTCATCGTTAAAACTCTCTTGTGCGCTGGTGCGTTGTCTTGATGAAAAATTATTTTTTGTTTGTGTTGTAACAGGTTGGCTGATAAGTCCCCGGTCTGACACATAGATGGCGTCACTAGTATTAAATGCATACTATTTTTATATAGTACCAACCTTCAAAAAATTCGTGTCAAAATTTGACGTCTGTAAGTCAATTAGTTTGTGAGATAGAGCGCCGTTTGTGAAGCAACTTTTGTTATTGTGAAAAAATGGAAAAAAAGGAATTTCGTGTTTTGATAAAATACTGTTTTCCGAAGGGAAAAAATACAGTGGAAGCAAAAACTGGGCTTTATAATGAGTTTCCGGACTCTGCCCCAGGGAAATCAACAATAATTTATTGGTATGCAAAATTCAAGCGTGGTGAAATGAGCACGGAGGACGGTGAACGCAGTGGGCGCCCGAAAGAGGTGGTTACCGACGAAAACATCAAAAAATTCGACAAAATGATTTTGAATGACCGTAAAATGAAGTTGATCGAGAGGCCTTAAAGATATCAAAGGAACGTGTTGGTCATATCATTCATCAATATTTGGATATGCGGAAGCTCTGTGCAAAATGGGTGCCGCGCGAGCTCACATTTGACCAAAAACAACAACATGTTGATGATACTGAGCGGTGTTTGCAGCTGTTAACTCGTAATACACCCAAGTTTTTCCGTCGATATGTGACAATGGATGAAACATGGCTCCATCGTTATACTCCTGAGTCCAATCGACAGTCGGCTGAGTGGACAGAGACCGGTGAACCGTCTCCGAGGCGTGGAAAGACTCAAAACTCGCTGGCAAAGTAATGGCCTCTGTTTTTTGGGATGCGCATGGAATAATTTTTATCAATTATCTTGAGAAGGGAAAAACCATCAATAGTGACTATTATATGGTCTTATTGGAGCGTTTGAAGGTCGAAATCGCGGCAAAATGGCCCCATATGAAGAAGAAAAAAGTTTTGTTCCACCAAGACAACGCACCGTGCCACAATTCATTGGGAACAATGACAAAAATTCATGAATTGGGCTTCGAATTGCTTAACCCCCCCCCCCCCCCCCCCCCACCGTATTCTCCAGATCTGGCCCGTTTTCTTGTTCTCAGACATCAAAAGGATGCTCGCAGGAAAAAAATTGGCTGCAATGAAAAGGTTATCGCCGAATTTGAGGCCTATTTTGAGACAAAACCGAAGGAGTACTACCAAAATGGTATCAAAAAATTGGAAGGTCGTTCTAATCGTTGTATCGCTCTCAAGGGAACTATGTTGAATAATAGAAACGAATTTTGACAAAAAAAAAAATGTGTTTTTCTTTGTTAGACCGGGGACTTATCAGCCAACCTGTTACTCGAAACTTCGTTTTTGGAATTGTGCACTTAATTATCGGTGGTTAAATTGTAGGCAAATGTCTCAGTAGCCGAATAGCCAGATACAGCCCTTGATCTTCCCAGTGCGCTTGAAAACAGAGTTGTTGTTTTCACAATTGTTTGCCAGAGAATATTTTGAATAATTGGGTCTCTTCTTTGCGTGTATTCTTTATGGTCCTCCTTGGAATAATTCTGAGTAGAAACTATGTTTTGAAGGATATAGAGCCTCATCGCAAAGGCCCATGCGTCATTACTTGAACTCATTTCTCTTTGAATAGCACATATAAGTATCAGTGGTTGAACTGCAGGCACATCTCTCAGGGGCTGAGTACCTATATGCAATACTTGATCATCCCAGTGCGTTTTGAAGTTATGTTTTGGGTTATCTCAAAGGATACTATTAACACTATGGCTTACATCCAAGTCAGAATCATATTATTTACCTTCTTTCGGAGGGATTAATGAACCTAATTTCACTATTTTAAATGCGGAGAGAAATATCAGTAGATAAAATGCAACCACATGTCTCAGTGTTTGAAGTGTCAGTGGTCAGTCGCAGAACCTGATTCTCCCAGCGGGTTTGGAAGCAAGATGCTGTCGCTGATCTCTTCGACAACGTTTTAGACCTCGTCTTACATTCGAATCGAAATCAAATATTTTACCTTCTTTCGGAGGGAACGACCGAAACTCAGTGTTTTAAATGCGGAGAAAATTATAAGTGGTTACACTGCAGGCAAATGCCTCTTTCTCTTCAAAGCATTCCCTTCTCGATAATATTCCCATTTATCGTCAATCCAGCTATTCTATCGCTGACCTTCTCGACCACACTGTAGACCTGTTTTGAGTTATATAAGTACTGACAATAAATTGGGCTGCCACTTTAACATAACCTTAACCTAACCTTAACCTAACCTAAGTACTGCTAACACTATGGCTTCTTTAACATCTTTCTGAGGGCCGGAAGAATCTTACCTTCCCGATTGCATGCCGCCGACTCGTTCTTTTTAGCTAATTATTGTCCCTCAGCTCCAATTCCGAATTCAGCAGTTTTCGCACATACGGGTATTGGGTGCGCCAACCTGGAAAAAGGTTATAAAGGGAAATAAAATAATTTTCTTATTCACAGAGACGATAAAATAGAGCAGTTACCCACACGACCATTGATTTGAGAGTAACTATGTTAGCTGCCATTGGGCGGCTACTGGCAACATAAGCTAACTCAAAATAATTTTTATACTCAAGAAGTAAATTCGATCAATAACCCTTTTGTGGTAACTATATAGGCAACTGGATAAAGACCTCAAGTCTTTAAGAATTTTAAAATTCTGTATTTTGGTTATATCATTAATGAGCAAAATCGGAAATTTGAAGCTAATCCAGATCTTCTCTAAAATCAAATGATCATCAGTCTTTGCCTAATGCGGTTAATTTTTATACCCACCACCATAGAATGGTGACGGGGGTATAATAAGTTTGTCGTTCCGTTTGCAACACATCGAAATATTGATTTCCGACTATATAAAGTATATATATTCTTAATCAGGGAGAAATTCTAAGACGATATAAAAATGTCCGTGTGTCTGTCTGTTGTAATCACGCTACAGCCTTCAATAATGGCGCTATGGTCCTGAAATTTGGCAGCGATTCGTTTTTTGTTTGCAGACAGGTCAAGTTCGAAGATGGGCTATATCGGTCCAAGTTTTGATATATGTTAGTCCCCATATAAACCGACCTCCCGATTTGGGGTATTGGGATTATAAAAACTGTTATTTTTATCCAATTTCACTGGAATGGGAAGTCGAGAGCTATTTTAGGACCATCAAAGAGTGTACCGAAAATGGTACCTATCAGTCCATGTTATGATATAGCCCCCATATAGACCGATCTCTCGATTTTATTTCTTGGGCTTCTAGAATCCGTAGTTTTTATCCAATTTACTTGAAATTTGAAATCTAGAGGTACTCTAGGACCCTAAAGACGTGTGCCGAAAATGGTGAGTACTGGTCCATGTTTTGATATAGCCACTATTTGGACGGATCTCCCGATTTTACTTCTTGGTATTCTAGAATGTGCCGAAAAAGGTGATTATCCGTCCATGTTTTGATACAACATAGCCCCATATAGACCGATCTCCAGATTTACTTCTTGGGCTTCTAGAATCTGTAGTTTTTATTCAATTTACTTGAAATTGAAAATCTAAAGGTATTCTAGGACCATAAAGAGGTGTGCCGAATACAGTTTTTGATATAGCCCCCTTATAAACCGGCCCTCCGATTTGGGGACTAGATTCTGGAACTACAATTAAATGTGCTGAATTCTGTGTGTATCCTTCCACGTTTTGGTATAGCCCCCATTACATCGAACTCCCGATTTAACTCCTAGGGTTTCTAGAAATTGTAGTTTTTATCCGATTTGCCACAAATTGAACATATACTGGCATTTTAGACCCATAACAAAGTGTATATGCTTTAGTTTTATCGGTCCATTTGGTAAGGCCTCCATATAGACCGATTTCACTTATTGAGGGTATAGAAGGCGCACTGATCTGCTTGGGAAAATATCTGTCATCAAACCCCCCTGAATTATTCAAAGGAAACTAGTATATTTGATTCATGGTGGTGGGTATTTAAAATTCGGCCCGGCCGAACTTACTACTGTATATACTTGTTAATAGACCAATTTGGAGTCCTAAGTACTCACGAAGTAAAATTGCCCCATATCATCTCCTAATCTTTAGCCTATCCCATAATGCCTCTAAGGAAAATGCTAGTTAAATTGGATAAATGTTTCCGCCTTCCAGATTATCCAGATAGTATAGAAATTCCACTATCAAACTACTCTTTTTAAAACTTGGTTCAAAATCTATTTATTTGTAATACATCTCACTTGTCGTACATCTCACAATATAAGACAAAGGTTTTCGGTCCATAGGTAAAAACCAAAAACCTCAATCCTTGGTTTCAATAATGTGCCATCCCAGTACATATTGGTAATTTTAGCCATTATTTGGTGGCTTGTGTGTTTTTCCATCCTCTTGATCTTTTCATCATTATTTAAAGCAATGAAAATTACAAGCAAAAATAGCTTTCTAAAAAAAAATGGAAATTCCACGAAAACCAACTTAAATCAATAAGTAAATAAGCAATGCAAAAACTGAAGGCATCTCCGCAACCTTCATTCATCATGCTGCTGCTTTTATGCCTTATCAATGAGCAACTTTGTAAAAGTTGCTTTTTCAATAGCACAACATTGTTGCGACCTAAAGTTGGCTTTTTGTTACGAGAGTTTCCCACACATACACACGCACACAAAGCGAATATGCCACTTTGCCTACCTTCAACCCGATGGCCTTAAGGATGTGATGGATATAAAATTTAATTTTTACTCTCTTATTTCCGCCAACATGACGGAGAATGATGTATTGGCATCGTTATAACAAAACAGAAATAGCAACAAGAACAAACAGCAGAAACGGCAGTAGCAACAATGACGACAAACAAAGCCAGGAAAAACTAAACAGGTTAAGTATGCAAAAATAAAGTAAAATGAGGAAAAATATTATGTTTTGTAGGCATCCTTTGTATTGATGAATATTTGGTTTGGTGGGTATACACTGGAAATAAACACGCTTTGTCTAATGCGCTTTACAGACTATCAGTTATTCCGGACGGAATATCGGTGTTTGTAAAGAATCTTACAGTGTGTCGGATCGATACGACTTGTCGGCGATGACTAAATAATCGGTAAATGTGTTATCGATCCCATAAACATGCAGTAGTATCGATTATGGCTTCGGCCGAAGGTACCAATGCCATCAACAGCGCGAAACCATCTAAGGCGCTGGGCCCCGACGGAATTTCAATGCTAAAGCATCTGGGAATATTGGGAGTTGAGCATCTTACCAGACTCCTCAATTTGTCCTTGGAATCACTCATTATCTGGAAGATGGGAAGAGTGATTCCACTACTGAAGCCAGGCAAAGATTCGAGTAAATGTGAATCGTACAGACCGATATCCCTTCTCTCGCCAGTAGCCAAGGCACTTGAGGCACTACTCCTCCCCAGCCTTGTGGAGAATTTTCCAGCTGCCCACCATCAACATGGATCCCGTAAGGTACACAGTACGACGACAGCCTTACATGCCATTTCGACACATATCAATAGGGGACTTAATCAGCCCAAGCCCTGTCATAGGACGGTCCTCGTGGCGCCTGGCCTATCGAAAGCGTCCGATACGGTCAACCATGCCACATTATTCGAGGACATCGAGAACACGTCTTACCGGCAGGAATGAAGCGTCGGGTTCGGAATTATATGTGTGGACGCACGTCGTACGTGGAATTCAGGGACAAGAAGTCAAAACCCCCTAGAGTTAAACAGGGAGTTCCCCAGGGCGGGGTGATATCTCCGGCACTGTTTAACCTCTACAAATCCTCGATTCCATCCCCTCCTGACGGCGTCGAGATTGTGTCTTATGCGGACGATTGCACAATCATGGCATCCGGGCCCATTGTTGATGACATTTGCGATCGATTAAATGTCTACCTCGCTGATCTTACCAGTTATTTCACTGCAAGAAATTTGAGGATATCTCCCATCAAATCCTCAGCCACACTATTCACTACATGGAAGGCGGAAGTACGCAGGCAGTTGAGTCGATGATGAAACAATTTCGACAACAAATTATCCCAAGATTCTCGGGGTCACATTCGACAACCTTTATATGTCGTCCGCCCATTCCACTGCAATTTGTGATAAGCTCCGCGGTAGAAACAAGGTCCTCAAGTCGCTTGCCGGCAGCACTTGGGTTGCGGACAAAGAAACCATGTTAACTACATATAAGGCAGTTGGCCGGTCAGTGGTAAACTATGCAGCGCCAGTGTGGACACCTCAAACGAGCTATACGCAGTAGAATAATATACAGACCTGAAAGAACGCTGCCCTTAGAACCGCAACAGGATGTCCCCGCAGCACACCCCTGGATCACCTTTATGCGGAGACCAAGATCATCCCAGTGCGTCAACACAACTACATATTGTCAAAGTAGTACCTCTTTGGGTTGCCATCGAAGTTGTCATTCGAATCATCATCTTGTGGATTGACAACCTCCAATGATCTTCACCTTCTAGAGCCCGAGATCCAGCGTTACAAAAGAGAGCCTTTAGATCAGGCAGCATGCCAGACAGGTCTGAACAGGATTCATGAGGATACTGTAGCTGAAGCGGTGAGAAGCTACAAGGTTAATCCTGTTACCGGAGTCCGACCGCCGCCCATAGCACCGGAGGAGAGAGACCTTCCACGGCAGACAAGGGTAGTTTTGGCCCAACTAAGATCAGGCAAGTGCAGCCGCCTCAATTCATACTTATCAGTGATTGATAGCAGCGTAGCTGACGTTTGTCCCATCTGTAATCAAGAGCCATATGACACTCGTCACCTTTTTGCTTGCCCAGCTAAGCCTACCCGTCTCACTACCAGATCACTCTGGACGCACCCCATCCTTATCGCAGAGTTCCTTGATCTGGCTACCAGTTGATCTACGCAAGCATAGAATAAAATGGATGAAACTATATTAAAAACTGTTACAACAACAACAACATACCTTCGGACTTAACTGATAATGTGCACAATATATGGGATATGTTCGACACGAGCACTGTCGTCCGTAATAACTGATAGTCTGTAAAGCGCATAATAAGAAAAGAGCTAACGATGATTCTTGCTCAGTGGTATCTCCAGTTTCATGTTCGACCGTTGCCTCTGGTAATGAAATTCTTGCGTATGCACACTACTGCCAGTGGTCTCCCATTTTGGAAACATCAGTGATTGAACTGTGTTTTAACTACGGATCAAAGTACCAGCGGTTGAACTGTGAACCGAAATGTTAGTGTCAAACGTTGAACTACAGATCGAAAGCTCGTGAAACCACATAGAGGAACTTTGAAACACTCAGATATATCTGCAGCATTACTGGGAGGGGATAAACTACCGCTGGAAATGCTGGGTGTATGATCGAAATTGGAATTGAATCCATTGGCAGTTTGTAGGCAAAACGGCCATGTTACCATTGCGTTGCGGTGGGACTTTGGTGGCTCAAATCAAGGTGCCGCGAAAACAGCTATCAAAGAGGATAACCTGATGAAACTCCACATTATCGCAAACCGCTGATCAAATAGGAGCTGTATAAAGATTTTAAAGATATAACTTCACATTGTGAATAAGAAAACTGCCTACACTTTGGGAATGAGAAATCTGCTCACTTCTTTCAAAAGGCGCAACCGTGAGGGATAATTCTAATAAGTCTCTTATTCATGATTCGGAGACCAAGGACAAATAGTCTGTACCAGTTAAAAGATGTTCCTTCAAAGGATGTTCCATCGAATGTATAATCACCCACGAAAAACAATTATAATCCATATAGAAAACGTTAGCGCGGAATAAATGCGAAATCTTTGTTTTGAGTATTTTCAGACACATACGAGGGCAGTTCGGAAAGTTCTTAGCCTAGCACAAAAAGCGCGGTATAAGAAGAAAAAAATTTAAGTGTTTTGGAAACTTCCATCTCTGTTGTGAACACATGTTAAATTTTATTTCGATCTGGCAACTCCCTAATATAGAAACAGGTGTTCAAAAAAGACGCATCCGTTATTTTTTTACAATGGTTATTTTTTTACAATGGCGTGCTGTTATTAAATATTTACATAAAAAAGGTTTATCGGGACAAGAAATTCAAGGGAAAACGCGTGTAAATCGGTGAAATCGTTTATTTAAAAAATCTTAAATTTCTTTTTCAAGTTCAATTAGTATAAAATTCAGGAAAAATATTCAGTTAGGCTTTCGCTTTTCCAAATCCGAATTGCCGGGCTTCACGCTTGACACCTGCCATCAGATTTTGTACAGCCACCTTGTCCACTTTCTTCGCCGCAGAAAGCCAGTTTGCCTTGAACTGCTGCTCGTCCTTAGCAGTTTTTTTGGTCTTCTTTAGGTTCCGCTTGACAATATCCCAGTATTTCTCAATTGGGCGGAGCTCTGGCGTGTTGGGAGGGTTCTTGTCCTTGGGAACCACCTGCACGTTGTTGGCGGCGTACCACTCCATGGCCTTTTTACCGTAATGGCAAGATGCCAAATCCGGCCAAAACAGTACGGAACAACCGTGTTTCTTCAGGAAAGGCAGCAGACGTTTATTCAAACACTCTTTCACGTAAATTTCTTGGTTGACAGTCCCGGAAGCTATGAAAATGCTGCTTTTCAAGCCACAGGTACAGATGGCTTGCCAAACCAGATATTTCTTTGCGAACTTTGACAGTTTTATGTGCTTGAAAATATCTGCTACCTTTCCCCTTCCTTTTGCCGTATAAAACTCCTGTCCCGGAAACTGCTTGTAGTCGGCTTTGACGTAGGTTTCGTCGTCCATTACCACGCAGTCAAACTTCGTCAGCATCGTCGTGTACAGCCTCCGGGATCGCGCTTTGGCCGTCGTATTTTGTTTATCATCGCGATTTGGAGTCACTACCTTCTTGTAAGTCGATAGTCCGGCTCGTTTTTTGGCTCGATGCACGGTTGTAGACGATACACCCAGCTTATTTGCGGCATCTCGGAGAGAGAGGTTAGGGTTTCGCTTGAAACTACCGGCAACTCTCTTTGTCGTCTCAGCGGCTTCCGGTTTTCGATTTCCCTCCGATCCAGACTTCCTGGCTGTCGACAAACGTTCCCCAAACACTTTAATTACATTTGTAACGGTTGATTTGGCAACTTTTAGCGATTTTTCCAGCTTTGCGTGCGAGCAGCTCGAATTTTCGCGATGCGCGAGCAAAATTTTGATACGCTGCTCTTCTTGCTTGGACGGCATTTTGACAACTGAAGAGTGAATTCCAAAATCAACATAGGAGCAACATTTTACACACACACACACACCTTCAAAATGAGGGGTGTTCAGGTTTTTTAAATGCAAAATTGAAAGAAATACGTCAAGTTTATATTGACCAAATTTTGACCGTATCACCCTTTAGTACCGGTTTTTTCCAAGGTGTGCCGATAGAAGAACACGTATGCGAGAACTGGATTATGCCGAATTATTCGGCAATTCAATAATAAACTAAAGACAAACTATACCACTTATTATTTCTTAAAAATTTCCTCAAAGATAAAAACAATTTTTTCCAATGTATTGATTTTCTACACTCTCCCTCTGGCTCAACAAATAAACAAAATATTTCCTTTGTCAAAACTTCAGAACAGTTGTTGATGTCATTGATGAGTTTCAAAGCTGATGAATCTTTTTTGTTCATCTTTTTCATTTTTTTAGACCGTTGTTGTTGCGTTCTTGGAGAAGGCCTTATCATGACATTAAATTTATCGTATCAACATTTTTTATTGACATTTAAACAATAAATTGTTTGTAATTTATTTACGATTTTCTGCTACAGCCGTTGTCTAAGCAACAGCAATGTGCCGTCCTTTTAACTACAAAGAGCCTATTTGCATTATACCTTCTTCCCTCACCACCCTCCTATGGTCTATAATAAGAGATATGAATATTGTGAGTTGATGAACTTTATGAATTTCATAAAATAAATGAAAATTTATTAGCCAAGTTTTGAGGACTATTAAAAAATTATTTTTGTTTGTTTTTCAAATCACTAAAAATTGGCAAGAAAATAAAATGAACTCAATATAAATTTCCAAAATTAAAAGTCATTTTTATTTAGTGCAATGGGGAAACGATATGAGGGCTTCCCATTATGAAGTATATATATAGATTTTTCTTTTATGATAATTCTATCGAATATATAATATATATGTAAGTCAAACTTTGCTATAAGGAACTTCTATAAAATGAATTCCTATAATGGATTCACTTCAAAAATGTTCAACCCATTTCAATGAATTTCTATACTGTGAAGAGTTCAATGCAATCAAACAAGGTGTAACATTGATTCCTTACATGAATATTTCCTAATACGAAAGATAGACATCCCCCAATTTTTAATTAAACAACATTTTTGATTAGAAGAAATTATTACGGTTGCCACTCGAGTCAAAAAATATCTACCAAAATTTTAAGAATAAAACATATTCTTTCTTCTGAAGAAAATTTTGTAAAAATTTTAATTTCTATAGAAAATTTTGTCAAAATTTTATTCCCATAGAAAATTTTGTCAAAATTTTATTTAATTCGTTTTGTTTTGTTATTGTTGGTTTTTTTCTTTAATCATTGTTGTTGTTTTTTTCCTTTCATCTTAAAACCATGCATTTACTAAATTACAAGTGTAGCTTAACCAACAGAGGAAAATAATGTTTGTCAAATTTCATTGGGCAAAGCCCTATAGACTGCAAGATGGTTGGATGGACGCCGGTTTCGGAATTACCACATTCCTCATAAGCATTCTCTACTTTCAGCAAAACTATCAACCAATGCATGAATTTATTCTGATAATTGGTTGATAGTTTTGCTGCAAGTAGAGGATGCTGATGAGGAATGTGGTAATTCCGTCTATAGGGCTTTGCCAAAAAAAAAAATATTTCTTTAGAAAATGTTGTCAAAATTTACTTTCCATAGGAAATTTTGTAAAAATTTTATTTCTATATGAAATTTTGTCAAATCTTTATATCTATAGAAAATTTTGTCAAAATTTTATATTTATAGAAAATTTTGTCAACATTTTATTTCTATAAAAAATTTTGTCAAAAGTTTATTTCTTTAGAAAATTTTGTCAAAATTAATTTTCCATAAGAAATTTTGTGAAAATTTTTTTTCCATATGAAATTTTGTCAAGATATATAAAAAATTTTGTCAAATGTTTGCTTCTACAGAAAATTTTGTAAAAATTTTATTTCTATAGAAAATTTTGCCAAAATGTTATTTTTATAGAAAATTTACTCAAAATTTTATTTCTACGGAAAATTTTGTCAAAATTTTATTTCTTTAGAAAATTTTCTCAAAATTTTATTTCTATAAGAATTTTGTCAATATTTTATTTCTATAGAAAATTTTTGTCTAAAGTTTAATGTTAATAGAAAATTTTGTCTAAATTTTAATTCCTTTAGAAAATTTTGTCTAAATTTTAATTCCTTTAGAAAATTTTGTAAAATTTTACTTCTTTATGAAATTTTGTCAAAATTTTATTTCTATAGAAAATTTTGTCAAAATTTTATTTCTATAGAAAATTTTATTACAATTTTAATTTCTGTAGAAAATTTTATTTTTATAGAAAATTTTCTCAAAATTTTAATCCTATAGAAAATGTTGTCAAAATTTTATTCATATAGAAAATTTTGTAAAATTTTTATTTCTATATGAAATTTTGTCAAAATGTTATATCTATAGAAAAGTTTGTCAACATTAAAATTTTTATTTCTATATGAAATTTTGTCAAAATGTTATATCTATAGAAAAGTTTGTCAACATTTTACTTCCACAAATCGTTTTGTTCAAAATCTCGGTAGAAAGTTTTGTCAAAATTTTATTTCTATAGAAAATTTTGTTACAATTTTTATTTCTGTTGAAAATTTTGTAAATATTTTAATTTCTATAGATTTTTCTGTCAAGATTTTATTTCTATAATATAAATTTTTTATTTCTATATAAAATTTTGTCAAAATGTTATTTCTATAGAAAATTTTCTCAAAATTTTATTTCTATGGAAAATTTTGTCAAAATTTTATTTCTTTAAAAAATTTTCTCAAGATTTTATTTCTATAAGAATTTTGTCAATATTTTATTTCTATGGACAATTTTGTCAACATTTTATTTCCATAAATCGTTTTGCCAAAATTTTATTTCTATAGAAAATTTTGTCAAAATTTTATTTCTATAGAAAATTTTATTACAATTTTAATTTCTGTTGAAAATTTATTAAAAGTTTAAGTTCTACAGATTTTCTTTTCAAAATTTTAATTTCTGTGGAAAATTTTGCTAAAATTTTATTTTTATAGAAAATTTTCTCAAAATTTTAATCCTATGGAAAATTTTGTAAAATTTTTATTTCTATATGAAATTTTGTCAAAATTTTATTTCTATATGAAGTTTTGTCAAAATTTTATATCTATAGAAAAGTTTGTCAACATTTTATTTCTATGAAAAATGTTTTCAAAATTTTATTTCTATAGACAATGTTATTTCTATGGAAAATTTTGTCATAATTTTATTTCTTTAGAACATTTTCTCAAAATTTTATTCCTATAAGAATTTTGTCAATATTTTATTTCTATAGAAAATTTTGTCAAATTTAATTTTTATAGAAGATTTTGTCTAAATTTTATTTCCTTTAGAAAATTTTGTCAAAATTTTATTTCTTTATGAAATTTTGTCAACATTTTATTTCCATAAAACGTTTTGTTCAAAATTTCGGTAGAAAGTTTTGTCAAAATTTTATTTGTATAGAAAATTTTGTTACAATTTTTATTTGTATAGAAAAATTTGTAAATATTTTAATTTCTATAGATTTTTCTGTCAAGATTTTATTTCTATAACAAATTTAGTCAAAATTTTATTTCTTTAGAATATTTTATCAAAATTTTATTTCTATTGAAAATTTTGTCAAAATTTTATTTCTATTGAAAATTTTGTCAAAATTTTATTTCTATTGAAAATTTTGTCAAAATTTTATTTCTATTGAAAATTTTGTCAAAATTTTATTTCTATTGAAAATTTTGTCAAAAAAAATTTTTTTTATGAAATTTTGTCCACATTCGATTTCTATATAAAGTATTGTCAAAATTTTATTTCTATAGAAAATTTTGTTACAATTTTAATTTCTATAGAAGATTTTGTTAAAATTTTAATTTTAATTTCTGTAGAATTATGTTTTTTTAAAAATTTTTTCTTTTCAAAATTTTAATTTTTATAGAAAAATTTTGTCAAAATTTTAATTCTATAGAAAATTTTCTGAAAATTTTATTTCTATTTTTGGTAAATTTTTAATTTCTATGGAAAATTTTGTCAATCTTTTCATTTCTATAGGAAATTTTGTCAAAATTTTATTTTTATAGAAAATTTTGTGAAAATATATCTATAGATTTTTTTATTTTATTTCTATAAATATTTTGTCAAAATTTTATTTCTATAGAAATTTTTTTCAAAATTTTTTTTCTATAGAAAATTTTTAAAAATTTTTTCAATATATATAAAATTGAAGTACCTCTTAGTTGGAGAGGAAAAACAAAAACATCAAGAATTTTACCTATCTACGTTTGGTCAAAAAACTCTACCATATTTAAAAGAATTCTGCCAACTCTGGCAACCGTGGCCAATTCGAGTCTGCCTCATTCTCGGTTACTTGTGATTGCTTTTGATATCTTAAGCTACAAACGATGCAGAACTGTAGTATAGACAGCACCCATTCCTACAAAATGAATATTATGGTTTTAGAAACCCACTTCAATGCAAGCCGAAGTTAAATACAATACACTTTCATGAATTTATCAACTGTCAGTGGTTTATGGTTTTTGTCTATGCTATAGTTGCGATCATGAGATTCCTAGAGCTTGGCAACGTAGACTTTCGAACTAATATTTGGTAGTTTTGGTAATACTAAAATTGATCCTAAAATTTGCCTTCGGCGGCTTGACGACTAAACCGATATAAATTCGTATATTCGGCGGCGGAAATTTATCCATTATAATATCAAATTTAGGTTATCGGAATGGTTATGAGATCAGTTGTACAATCAAATTTACATACCATTCATATCTTTTGAGCAAGATGTTTTCGAAATTATTATAGAAACCTAATATTGAATAATTTTGGATCGAAAATTCAAAATTTTGAAAGAAAATACAATAATTATTAATACATTTTTCTGTTTTTAATAAATATTTTTGATTAACTGGCGGCTAAATTTAAGTCCAAATGAGTCGATATATTCCGCGGCGGCGTCGACTGCCCAAAAAGGTTCGGCGATGGCTAAAATAAGCGGCGCGACTCGGCGGCTTCATTCTCTGTTCGCCACACAGTGAAACAGGGTATTATAAGTTAGTGCATATGCTTGCAACACCCAGAAGGAGGCAAGATAGACATATGGCAATAATTCTCTGAGTCGGCTCCTAAGTCGATCTATCCATGACTGTCTGTCTCTGAAGTCTGAAGAATATATATAATCGAGGTATACCATCTGTTTAACGATTCCATATATTGGCACACAATGAATATGGGTCCTAGATCTTCCGGGCGACAGTTTCCCAATGGTTACCACGTGACATAAAAAGTGTCATTTTCGCACTACCATCAAAAAATTTACCGTACTGTCTTATTTTCTCTCAGTAATGATGTTGACGTCTGATTATCTCAAAAAATTCTCTAAGAGATTTAATATGTATTGCTAGATGAGATCCTTTATTAATATACAATCGGAAAGCAGTCGTTGGTAGTTATACTTAACAGACTTAACCTACTTTAAAGTATCATATAATAACTTTCGTATGACTTCGGCACTTTCCGTCCCCACATATTTACAAATATTTTCAACTGAAAACAATTGCCCTTTTTTTATCGAAAATCACCAAGACCAAAAGAAAATCAAAGCAAATACTGAAACCAATACTTCTCGTAAATTTCATACTCAGCAATACTTTTGAACTATTTGCCTCACAAAACTAAGTTTTGGAATATTGTGTAAAATTGTTTGCTAAAATATTTGCAAAACTTTCAAATACAATTTCATCAAATGCTCCACTTTTGAAGTGGCAAACATTCCATTTATAATCCACAAGCTCAATAAAATCATCCTCTTGAAGGAATTGGTTTGAGACAGATTTGTCATAAAACCACACAAATATGAAATAAAATTAATTGAGCAGGCAACCTTGGTTTGGTTACTGTTTTGATCACATTGAGTTTATGGCTGTAGCCGCTGTGTATTGCCTTCTGATGGTTTTACTACTGTGATGGGACTGATGGTGGTGGTGGTGGTGGTGCTTAGGATTTTCTGTTTTCCTACATGAACTTTTGTCATTATTCTTACTCATTTTCATTATTTTCGAATGGCCATGGGTTGGAAGTAATTTTTCGTGTGTATGTCTTTTGTCTGATTATTTTCTAGAATTGAGATGATTTGTTGTTTTTGTTGTTGAGCAAAATCGTTGCAATATATAGCCCTTGTTAGGGATGTCGTATCATTGAAAATGATTAGGGATTAGAAAAGTTCCAAGGAATTTCAGGGAAGTTAAGTCGAAATACATATTATGAAGTCTATTGCAGGGACATTTTTTGAGACAGTCATTACTTCAAATAAGAGGCAACATCCAGGTTTATCGACAGTTTTCCCCACCTTCTTTGTATTTAAAAGCCATCAGGACAATTCCCAGCTTACCAATTTTTATACCCTCCACCATAGGATGGAGGTATATTAACATTGTCATTCCATTTGTAACACATCGAAATATTGCTCTAAGACCCCATAAAGTATATATATTCTGGATCGTGGTGAAATTCTGAGTCGATCTGAGCATGTCCATCCATCTGTCTGTTGAAATCACGCTATCTTCCGAACGAAACAAGCTATCGACTTGAAACTTGGCACAAGTAGTTGTTATTGATGTAGGTCAGATGGTATTGCAAATGGACCATATCGGTTCACTTTTACGTATAGCCCCCATATAAACGGACCCCCAAATTTGGCTTGCAGACCCTCTAAGAGAAGCAAATTTCATCCGATCCGCCTGAAATTTGGTACATGGTGTTAGTATATGGTCTCTAATAACCATGCAAAAATTGGTCGACATCGGTCCATAATTATATATAGCCCCCATATAAACCGATCCCCCGATTTGGCTTGCGAGGCCTCTAAGAGAAGCAAATTTCATTCGATCCGGCTGAAATTTGGTACATGGTGTGAGTATATGGTCTTTAACAACCATGCAAAAATTGGTCCACACCGGTCCATAATTATATATAGCCCCCATATAAACCGATCCCCAGATTTCGCCTGCGGAGCCTCTAAGAGAAGAAAATTTCATCCGATCCGGCTCAAATTTGGTGCATGGTGTTAGTATATGGTCGCTAACAACTATGCAAAAATTGGTCCACATCAGTCAATAATTATATATTGCCCCCATATAAACCGATCCCTCGATTTGGCTTTCGGAGCCTCTAAGAGAAGCAAATTTCATCCGATCCGGCTGAAATTTGGTACATGGTAATGACCATGCAAAAATTGGTCCACATTGGTCCTTATATATAGCCCCAATATAAACCGATCTCCAGATTTGGTTTTCGGAGCCTCTTGGGAGACCAAAATTCATCCGATTCAGTTGATATTTGGAACGTGGTGTTAATATATGGCCTTAATCACCCATGCAAAAATTGGTCGAAATCGGTCCATAATTATATATATCCCCCATATAAACCGATCCCCCGATCCGGAGCCCCTTGGAAGAGCAAAATGCAGTCGATTCGGTTGAAATTTGTTACTTGATGTTAGTATATGGTATCCAACAACCATGCAGGAATTGGTTCATATCAGTCCATAATTATATATGGCCCCCATATAAACCGATCCCCACATTTGACCTCCGGTGCCTTTTGGAGAAGCAAAATTCATCCGATCTGGTTGAAATTTGGTACGTGGTGGTAGTATATGATATTTAACAACCATGTCAAAAGTGGTCCATAACCATATACAGCCCCCACGAGATTTGATTTTGGAGCCTCCTGAAGGGGCAAATTGTCGTAGTATATGGCCGTTAACAACCATGCCTAACTAGGTCCATATCGGTCTATAGTTACATTTAGCCCTCAGATAAATCGATCCCCAATCACACAAAAATGGGTCCATATCAAGTTCGTAATTGTATATAGCCCCCATATTTCAATTCTGTCACCCTACGTACCGTGCAAAAGTCCATATCGATTCGTAATTATTTGTAGACTTTTTTTTAAAGACATGTGGCAAATGTTTGTTCCACTTTTCTTCGGTTTGTGGTTACCAGCTGGTCAATCTCTGCGGAAAGAATTTGGATCTTATGGTTGACCTGGTCTTCTTTTCGCATCTCATCCCCGTTATCAGCCAACCTTGATGCCTCCTTTAGGAAGTTCGAATGGATATAGAGAAATCGACCCCTTGGAATGCATTTCGGGGATCAATAACAAATTAGGGACAAATTTCATTACCGTGGTTTTCAGTCTGCTTGGGAAAACAAGCAGACTGCTTGTGGAAACAATCATTCGTCTGCCAATTCTACAGAGAAACCAATATTCCGCCCAATCAAACTTTCCAGCCATCTCACTTCTACTAATTTATTTTTAATTCCATAAAACTCCACAACTAAAAATACTTCCAAAGTGTGATGATGAAATTCTTTATTGAATAACCTATTGGCGTAGTTGATATGTGGTGGGCGAATAATATTTCAGGGCATTTGTATAATTATGAGTTGTTTTAATTTGCAGTGCGTGCTTCCATGTGTTACACAAAATTCAAGTGTACATGCCTTACTGGGCCTATAGTACATCTACATTTACATTTTATTCACTTCCATTTATGCATACACCCATACACATTTATATGCACGCCGCACACACACACACACATAGCTAGGCAACTATTTTCCTATTACACTGATTAAACTAATTTCTGTTGTAGCCCATTCCCAACTCGATTCCTAGGACCAAACAACAAAACATTCGTATACACAAACACACACGCACATGCTGTTTATGTGGCCATTGTTGCTATTCTGTTGTGTATTGTTGGTGCATGATGTCCTTGCTGGGAAATTTTACATAAATAGGCAGACATCTTTAGTACGTGCTGGAGTATTTTATTTTGACGATTGTTATTTTGATATACTCGAACAATCTACCAAATGAGTAAGTGCGTGAGTGTGTCTATAAATGAGTGGGTGAATATGTATCTATGAGTGTATGTGTGTGTGTGTATGTATCAATGGCGTTTTCTGTTTGTTATACTGAATTGCAAATACAAGGCTATGGGCTTTTATGTCCTATCACACACATTTGGGTGTACATCAAAGATTATTGAATAAAAAATGATGGAAGAAAAATGTTTTTTCTCTTGATATCAATTACGTTATTCTAGAAGGACACACACAAAACTGAAAAACAGGTATTAAAATCAAAATCAACCATGCACCCTAAATCACATAGTGGTCAGGGTATAATAACTTTGATCTTCCCAAAAATGTGCCTATCACAAATATTGATTTTAGACCCAATAAAATATATACCGATCGATTTAGAATCACCTCCTGAGTCGATCTAACCCTTGGTGTCCGTCCGTCAGTCCGTCCGCCCATGTATTTATTGTTCGCAGGATTCCGGTCGCAATTATTAACCGTTTTTTATGAAAATTGGTGTGTGGCGCTTTTTTGGCACAAGGACGAACGCTATTGAATTGTATGCAGATCAAATTTAAATATAGCTCCCATATATATGTATCGCCCGATTTCGATAAATGGAGTCAGATTGCGCTAACTTACAAACCGAACGGCGTCAAATTGGTCACAAAGTAATCCAATTGACTACCCTTTATTTGTGCCAAATTTCATCGAAATCGGTTCAGATTTAGATATAGCTCACATATATATGTATCGCCCGATTTTTCCAAATTTGGCCACAAGTCCCTTATCTATCAACCGATCTGACTCAAAGTTGGCCAAATCAAATTTTTTTTATAGCACATACTATATGTGCAAAAAAAAAAATCATTGAAATCGGTTTCGATTTAGATATAGTATTAACCGATTTTGCCAAATTTGGCCATAAATCCCTAATTTATAAACCGATCTTACTCAAAGTTGGCCAAACCTAATCTTCTATGGTACTTGCTATATGGGAAAAAAATCATCGAAATCGGTTCAGATTTAGATATAGCTCCCATATATATCCATCGACCGATATTCCCAAATTTGACCATAAATCCCTTATTTATAAACCGATCTTACTCAAAGTTGGCCCACTCTAATATTCTTTAGTACTAATTATATGTGTCAAAAATCATGGAAATCGGTTCAGATTTAGATGTAGCTCCCATATATATGCATCGCCTGATTTTCTAAAATGTGGTCATAATAGTCATATTTATTAACCGATCATACTGAAATTAAGCACAAAGTAATTTCTAAGGTACCAACCAAAACTGCAAAATATCATCCGAATCGGTTCAGATTTAGATGTACTTCGCGTATTATGTATTATGTAAAAATTGCCTCTAATAACCTATTTTGATCATCATTTTCGGCTTCATTTATTATCCGATCATTCTCAAATTTAGCACAAGGTAACCTTCTGCGGTATTAACCAAACCTGGAAAATTTCATCCAAATAGGTTCAGATGTAGATTTAGCTGCCATATATGTACATCGCTCGATTTTCCCAAATTTTGGCCTATGACACATATTTATTAACTAATGCTACTCAAATTTCTAATATTGAAGTATTAGCCGATCATAGGTAGACTTACATGTACCCAGCAAAAACTAGGTAACCACATCTCATTACAATTGACATTACCAGGAGTAAAGCTGTCATTACACGTTGCATTACATTGCGGCGAGTTATAATGACTAACTTGTAATGACAAAAATAAATACTTCTCGGTAATTTTCGAATTGTTATTCTCAAATTTTTAGGCAGTTCTAGTTAACGAATTAATAAAATAGAATAAATGATGGTACCATTAGGTATAATTATTCACATAATCGAGCACTTACATAAAAAATCAAAAAGAATATGTAATGTAACGGTAATTATGAAAATTTTTCCGTTAAGAAATTTTTATCACAAATATTTCATAATAATTGTGTTTAATGACATTATCATATTATGTTTTAAATAAATGCTTTCTATTACACTTCCAAAATGCGCTTAAACTAAATTTCAAATGCCATTTGCCTTATAAAAAAGAGACTTAAAATCCACTTTTAGTAGATTTTGAACCTTATGTGAATTGGCTATTGCATATATTTTAACGTAATTCACGAATCTAACTCCCTTAAACAGCCTACATTTATTTCTATTTTAAGTGTGAAATAATTTTTATCTTATTTAGATTATTTATTAGATTTTTTGTTTATTACAATATTCGTTTCTATTCAAGTAGTTCTCCTATTACAGCATCACTCGCCATATTTTGATCCATTGTAATCGGCGATAGAAATCAATATTTTCGAGATTTGGTTGCCTGAGACAATAAGTGGCTATTTTGCAAGCTTTGGCGTATCTACGAATAAGTCATTACATATTAGGTGATTATATGCTTTAAATGCACTACTTATTTTATGGCCGAAAGTATGCCTGGGGAGAAGTACTTTCCTTCTAGGACATGCGTATGTAAATGTAATCCGAAGCGATGTCAATTAATAAGTGGTTATTAATTTTTAAATAGGCTTACCTACAAGATTATCGGGTAATGAGAGTTTTTGCTGGGTAGCTCTTACATAAATATATTTCCCAAGTTTCACAAATTTTGATTTATAATAAGTTTGATCTGCCAAAAAATGTGCCTACCAGAAATATTGATTTTAGACCCCATAAAATATATACCGATCGACTCAGAATCACCTCCTGAGTCCATTTAGCGCTTGGTGTCCGTCCGTCCGTCTGTCCATATATTTGTTGTTCGCAGGATTCCGGTCATAATTATTAACCGATTTTGATGAAATTTGCTACAGAGTGTTTTTTGGGCACAAGGACGAAAGCTATTGAATTTCGATATAGTTCCCATATATATGTATCGCCCCATTTTCCCAAATTTGGCCACAAAACCCTTATTTATCAACCCATCTTACTCAAAGTTGGCTAAATGAAATCTTTTAAAGCACTAACTAGATGTGCAAAAAATCATCGAAATCGGTTCAGATTTAGTTATAGCTCCCATATATGTTATATGTACCGCCCGATTTTTCTAGATTTGGCTTAAAAACCCTTATTTGTCAACCGATAGAATTCAAAGTTTGCCAAATATAATCATCTATAGCACAAACTGTATGTGAAAAATTTCTACGAAATCGGTTCAGATTTAGCTATAGCTTCCATATATATGTATAGCCCGATTTTCCCAAATTTGGCCATAGAACCCTTATTTATTAACCGATCTTACACAAAGTTGGCTAGATCCAGCCCTCTATAGTACTAACGGTATGTGCAAAATTTCACCGAAATCGGTTAAGATGTAGATATAGCTTCCATATATGTATCGCCCTATTTTGAAAAATTTGCCCCTAATAACCTTATGTTTGACCATAATTAACTAATTTCTTAACTGATCAAATTGTGCTCAAGGTAACCTTTTGTGGTATTAATCAAACCCGCAAAATATTATGCAGATTGGTTCAGATTTAGATATAGCTTCCATATATATGCATCGCTCGATTTTCCCAAATTTATTAACCAATGTTACTCAAAATTCAAATTTTGATGTACTGGCCGATCGTATTTTGATGTACTGGCCGATCGTAGCTCTTACATAAGAATATTGCTCGATTTTTACAAATTTGGATTTATTACCAACACTAATTGAACGATTTTCTCTTTTTTTTAATATTCAATATTAGTGGCATACTAACTCCGTAGGTGCAATACCAACTACAGCCAGTGTTGCTAGAAGTAGGGGAAATTCCCTATATGTAGGGTTTTTCTAATATGTAGCGCCTTGTAGGGTCATAGGGCCACAATGTAGGGGCATTTTCACTCAATACAATTTGTAATAATTTTTACATTTTGCTGGCTCTAGAGGAGGAAATTAGAAGCCGGCAAGGCTTGGTCTTTAACAACATTTACCACTCGTGCCAAAAAAAATTAAAAAAATTTAAAGATTACCACAAATTACCACAAATCTACCAAACAAATATTTCTATAGAAATTTTTGTCAAAACTTTATTCCTGTAGAAAATTTTGTCAACATTTTATTTCTATAGAAAATTTTGTCAAAATTGTATTTCTATAGAAATTGTTTTCAAAATATTATTTCTATAAAAATTTTTCTCAACATTTTATTTCTATGGAATTTTTTCTCAAAATTTTATTTCTATAGAATTTATTATCAAAATTTTATTTCTATAGAAAAATTTCTTAAAAAAAATTTGTTTATAGAAACTTTTTCCAAAATTTTATTTATATAGAGATTTAACAAAAAAAAATTTTTTTTTGGTAGAATTCTACCAACTGTGGTGGTAATACAAATTTATTTTCTAGGTTATATACGTTGCATTTTCATGTTTTAAGATAATAAAGTACTTAGAACCATTTTTGTTTTGTAAAATTTGTTTAAATTTAACGAAAATATTGTAGGGAAAATTGTTTGGGAATGTATGGGAAAGTGGGGAACTTTTTTGTCCTTGTAGGGTAAACCGAACATTTTTCCTGGCAGCACTGACTATGAGGCACTGACTATGACAGATTGAGACAAAGCACCCATAAACATGTACCCCTTAATTTTATTAAATATGTAGCTGCGGTCCCCAGACCTATATCAATGTTACCCCACAAATGCTTATGATTACTAATTCAGTAAGGGTGGTTTAGGGTACGATATAGTCAGCCCGCCCGACTTTCTCTTTACTTACTTGTTTTTTTTTTTTATTTTGCAATTATTGAGTGCTTCCAAGTCGACTTCCAATTTGAAAAACTTTTAAAATTTTTGGAAAAGTCGAATTGTAGACCTAGCGTTTTTTTCGACATTTTTATATGAACTAAAATTTTTTACTCAATCCTATACTACCATATTCAAGCATTTTATAGGACGAAGACTGTATGATTTCCTTAATGAATCTGAGGTCTTAGACTGTCATCTGACGTGCATTTGTATAACAAATATTTGAAGTTCACTCTAATGTGATACGTGCCTAAGAAAATTTCAGAGAAAAACTTATCTAATCCATACAATAGAAGAAATTAAATGAAAATGTTACCTAAGTTCTGAGATATGAACAAAAGAGTAAAAATGCTAAATTTAAGGTGGAGAATAAATTTGCTATTAAAGATTTATTTGCTACATACCAGAGAGTAAAGACAACAATCGGGAGCAGCTTACTATATGACATTAATAGAGAGACGTATTGAGATCACGAACCGAATTTCAACTGGATCGTATGAAATTTTCTCGTCCAAGAGACTCCGGAGCGCCTATACTTAGAGGGTCTATACTAACATCACAAACAAAATTTGCAACAGAAATCAAATATGCGTATTTGTTTATGTGATGGCTACACCTATAGGTGTATTGGACCTCTTTTATAAAAGTGGTCCCATAGGGTTTATTTGCAATACAACCTGATATCTTGTCGTTCGGAATTTAGCGTAATTTCAACAGACGGACGGACATCGCTAGATCGAAAGTCTATAGATCAAGCTACAGTGCTGCCATGGTTAGCATGCCAGTCGTGCAAGACAAAGTGGTATATCCCCACTATCATGCTTTCATCGTAAAGTGAAATGCCATTTGGACTTGGCTATCAAAAAGAGGTCGCTTATCATTGAGCTATATCGACTCAGAAATTCACCACGACCAATAATTAATAGGTTGGAAACATAGAAAAGTTATATATTTTTTATACCCTCCAACTTATAATGGGGGGGGGTATATTAACTATGTCAATCCGTTTATAACGTAGTATAACATCGTAGTATATATATTCTGGTCGTGGTGATATTCTGAGTCGATCTAGCTACGTCCGTCTGTTGAAATCACGCTAACTTCCGAACGAAATAAGCTATCGACATGAAACTTGGCACAAGTAGTTGTTATTGTTGTAGGTCTGATTGTATTGCAAATGGGACATATCGGACCATTTTTACGTATAGCCCCCCATATAAACCGACCCCCGATTTGGCTTGCGGAGCTTCTTGGAGGAGCAAAATTCATTCGATCCGATTGAAATTTGGTACGTGTTGTTAGTATTTGGTCTCTAACAACCATGCAAAAATTTATTCATATCGGTCCCATATAAACCGATCCCCAAATTTGAAATCCGAAGCCTCTTGGAGGAGAAAATTTTATCCGATCCGGTTGAAATTTGGTACATTGTGCTAGTATATGTTCGATAATACTTAATCAAAACTTGGTCCAAATCGGTGTCTAAACCGATCCCCAATCACACAAAAATTTGTCCATATCGGTTCATAATTGTATATAGCCCCCATATAAAGCGAACCCCATATTTCAATTCTGGATCTCTAATTACCGCGCAAAAGTTCATATCGGATCGTAATTATTTGTAGAATTCCCTATATATACCTGTCAAGAACTGAATTATATACGTATGTAATCTACTTTTTAGTCTAATATATACCACGTATATAATAACTTATAATTTAGAAGATGATGTTAATAAGTTTTAAGATACCTTGTCATCGGTAAATATTACCACAACCCAAGTAATTCGATTGTGGATGACAGTCTAGTAGAAAATTCTACACAATCCATTATGGAGGGTACATAAGATTCGGCCTGGTCGAACTTACGGCCGTATATTCATGTTTATTTTTCAAAAGCAAACAAATTCGCAAATATTATCGAATTTAGGAATTTTTTAAGATATTTTCGCATTTGCCCCAATTATAGCCTTCAAACGGCCGAGAAACCCATCACTGCACTGAAATTGCCTATTCCCGACGAATCTCCGTCCTCAGATCGACACTTTAGCATTTTGTTGTGTGTCAATTGAGATTCAGAGATTTTGGTGGACTTAATGCGGTAGAAATGAAGTGAGTAACGTCCTTTTTAAGCCATTCTTGGTTGATGGGAGCTCAATCCTAATGGAATGTCCATGATCTTCTGCCAAAATGTTTATCTGTCCAGGGCTTCAATACTGTCTTTTGGACTTTTTTCCGATAATATTCGGCATTTATTTTGATCCCACACCCTAAAAAAATTGCTTCTTTAACATATACCCCAAACACATTTTGTTGCAAGCATATATATTTTCAGGATTGGTCCAAAAAAAATATTGTTTGTATTGTTCAATATTGATAATAAAAAAATTTTAATGAATACATTTTCAAGGCGCCAATTGGTTATTTCCATTATTTTACTTGTACCATACTCTCTAGGTCTCTCTTTCTAAACACATATATGATTCTAAACCCATATATGTTTATAGGGAGCCACCGTGGTGCAATGGTTAGCATGCCCGCCTTGCATACACAAGGTCGTGGGTTCGATTCCTGCTTCGACCGAACACCAAAAAGTTTTTCAGCAGTGGATTATCCCACCTCAGTAATGCTGGTGACATTTCTGAGTGTTTCAAAGCTTCTCTAAGTGGTTTCACTGCAATGTGGAACACCGTTCGGACTCGGCTATAAAAAGGAGGTCCCTTGTCATTGAGCTTAACATGGAATCGGGCAGCACTCAGTGATAAGAGAGAAGTTCACCAATGTGGTATCACAATGGACTGAATAGTCTAAGTGAGCCTGATACATCGGGCTGCAACCTAACCATATATATTTATAGGATATTTCCGAAATAATATATGTTTGTATCTAAGCATATTACATTTACAAAAATTTTATGTCCCAAACATAAGATGTTCTAACATGCACTTAAAAATTTTGTGTTAAAAAATTTGAGTTCCAAACATATAATTTTTACACCCAAACATATGAAAAACTGTCTTTTTCGTAGGTGCACGTCCGATGAATATGAAAAAGGTGCGAACATCGGCCATTACGGCGACCCACACCATTACCATCGGTGCAAACGAGCTCTTGCACTTTTTGAAACTTCAATGGCTTTAGGTTAATGGCAGCCCGTTATTTCAGACTCACTTACACTATTCAGCCCATTCAGAACTTGTTTATCACTGAGTGCTGTCAATAAAAGATGGATCTGTACTCGTGATATGTTCGGCTCATGAGTAAGTTTTCTACCTCTGCAGCATGAACTTAGATCAAATCTGTCTTTCACTTTTCGGATAAGTTCTGGTGTTGCTACCGATTGTTGCGTCCATGTTTTCGACGCGATATAATACTTCCAACCGCGTAATGAGCGATGGTACACTGAAAAAAATATTGTCGTGAGGTCAAAAATTTCATGTCTTTTAAACACGAATACAAATTTTGCTTAGCATAGAAGACGCATTTCTCTAAAATAAAGTTATTTTCCTTGTCCAAAAGTCGATAAACTTTTCAATGAAGTCGTTTTGTCCTTATAATTAAGTGACTTGACTTAAAAATTGGTATCTTAACACGAAAGAAAAAAATTATATGCTAAGGTCAACTTGACTTTAATAATTCAGAAAAATTCTTTAAATTTAATGAAATTGTCTTTAAATTTGTTGTCTTTTTGCATCTTGACTACAAAGCAAAAAATCGTTCAAATATAGGACACGTTTTTCAAAACTTTATTTTAAAGAAGTTTTTTAATTGAAACATAACAAAATTTCTACTGGAAGTCGAGTCCTAATTTGGAAAATAAAGTTTGCCGTTAACTCGTTTTTAAAGGACTTTGATAGCATATGAAGAAAAAAAGCTGAGAAAGCGAAAAATTAAAGTTTGCTTCCTAGAAGCAAGTACCCAAAACCTAAATTTAAAAGAGAATTGTGTCTTAAAAGTATCCTTACTTGTATTCTCCGCTTCTTTGGCTCGGAATGAATACCAAATTTTTTAAAGTAAAAACAAAATCTTTGGAACCGAGTATGCTTTTTTTTCAGTGTACGAGAATTTTTTTTTTAACATTTAACAGGTTGGCTGATAAGTCCCCGGTCTAACAAATAAAAACACATTTTTTTTGTCAAAATTCGTTTTTATTATTCAACATAGTTCCCTTCAAGAGCGATACAACGATTATAACGACCTTCCAATTTTTTGATACCATTTTGGTAGTACTCCTTCGGTTTTGCCTCAAAGTAGGCCTCAGTTTCGGCGATCACCTCTTCATTGCAGCCAAATTTTTTCCCTGCGAGCATCCTTTTGAAGTCTGACAACAAGAAAAAGTCGCTGGGGGCCAGAATGACAATGTTATATCACCTCATATTCTGTGGTCGAGGGCATAAAAAACACAAACACAAAAAAACATTTTCTTCAATTAAAGATGCAAAATCCCTAAACTAAGTATTATGTCACAATCAAAGCTCTTTTATTATTATTCCAACGAATCGATATCTCTGTTAATTTAAAGATTAGTTCTGTAAAAGTGTTATTTATTCTTCACCTTTAAGAAAACTTTCCTTACTTCAAAGACATAGGACACATAGGGACGAACATTTCAAGGATTCGTGTCCTTAATTTAAGAAAACAAATTAAAGTAAAGATCGTAAACTTTCTTTTAATTAAAATATCTTTCTTTGTTTATTTTAAATCGATTTGTCTTTAATATAGTGAAAATTACGTGTAAAGAATTCTGGTTGAATACTACTTTATAAATCGTCAAAATTTGTTAGTGCATCGCTTGTACAAAACTTTGATTTTGTAAAAAAATAAAACAAAAAAAAACTGTATATGATTTTTTCCTGTGAAGTTTAAAATATGACTATATTGTGGCCACATTTTCACACATAGAATTTCTATGCTTCACAATTTCTAAAAGATTTCTCATTCTTTTGATTTTCCTTAAAATAAACAATATCCTGGAATTTCTTGAGACACATCAATTGCAATAAAATATTCACAATGTGATTCATGTACTTGAAATTAGTTTAATAATAAATAAGAATTGTCTGTGAAATTGAATTACATTGTGACTTTAGGCCAATTCATAACAAACTCTCGTGTGGGCTCAAATTGTTCGTGATGATAAAGGAAAGAATATTTCTTATTCTACATGTGAAGGAAAGATTGTGCATGTGTAAGAAAAAAGCTTGAATATTTCATAGAAATTGTTTGTCATTTAAAGAAACATGGAACAATTTAATAAAAAACAAGTATATACGGCCGTAAGTTCGGCCAGGCCGAATCTTATGTACCCTCCACCATGGATTGCGTAGGAACTTCTACTAAAGGCTGTCATCCACAATCGAATTACTTGGGTTGCGATAACACTTGACGATGGCAAGGTATCGTAAAACTTTTTAACACTGTCTTCTAAATTGTAAGTTAGTCCATAAGGGGTATATATTAAACAAAAAAAAAAGGCCGATTAAATACGTATATAATTCAGTTTGACAAAATTTTCTATAGAAATAAAATTTTGACAAAATTTTCTATAGAAATAAAAACTTGACAAAATTTTCTATAGAAATAAAATGTTGACAAAATTTTCTATGGAAGTAAAATGTTGACAAAATTTTATATAGCAATAAAATTTTGACAAAATTTTCTATAAAAATAAAATGTTGACAAAATTTCCTATAGAAATAAAATGTTGACAAAATTTTCTATAGAAATAAAATGTTGACAAAATTGTCTATAGAAATAAAATGTTGACAAAATTTTCTACAGAAATAAATTTTTTACAAAATTTTCTATAGAAATAAAATTTTGACAAAATTTTCTATGGAAATAAAATGTTGACAAACATTGCTATAGAAATAAACTTTTTACAAAACATTCTATAGAAATGAAATTTGGACAAAACTTTCTATAGTAATAAAATTTGACAATTTTTACATGGCTGTTAGAGGCCATATACTAACGAAATGTACCAAATTTCAACCGCATCGGATGACTTTTGCTCCTCCAAGAGGCTCCGGAGGTCAAATCTGGGGATCGGTTTATATGGGAGCTATATATAATTATGGACCGATATGGACCAATTTTTGCATGGTTGTTAGAGACCATATTCTAACACCACGTACTAAATTTCAATTGGATCGGATGAATTTTGCTCATCCAAGAGGCTCCAGAGTTCAAATCTGGGGATCGGTTTATATGGGAGCTATATATAATTATGGACCGATATGGACCAATTTTTGCATGCTTGTTAGATACCGTATACTAACATCAGGTACCCAATTTCAAACGGGTCGGATGAATTTTACCCCTCCAAGAGGCTCCGGAAGTCAAATCTGGGGATCGGTTTATATGGGAGCTATATATAATTATGGACCGATATGGACCAGTTTTTGCATGGTTGTTAGAGACCATATACTAACACCACGTACCAAATTTCAATCGGGTAGGATGAAGTTTGCTCCTCCAAGAGGCTCCGGAGGTCAAATCTGGGGATCGGTTTATATGGGAGCTATATATATTTATGGACCGATATGGACCAATTTTTGCATGGTTGTTAGAGACGGTATACTAACATCAGGTACCAAATTTCAACCGGATCGGATGAATTTTGCCCCTCCAAGAGGCTCCGGAGGTCAAATCTGGGGATCGGTTTATATGGGGGCTATATTAATTATGGACCGATATGGACCAATTTTGGCATGGTTGTTAGAGACCGTATACTTAGACCACGTACCAAATTTCAACCGGATCGGATGAATTTTGCTGCCCCGGAAGGCTCCGCAAGCCAAATTTGGGGATCGGTTTATATGGGGGCTATACGTAAACGTGGGCCGATATGGCCCATTTTCAATACCATCCGACCTACATCAATAACAACTACTTGTGCCAAGTTTCAAGTCGATAGCTAGTTTCGTTCGGAAGTTAGCGTGATTTCCACAGACGGACGGACAGCCGGACAGACCGACAGACGGACGGACGGACGGACATGCTTAGATCGACTCAGAATTTCACCACGACCCAGAATATATATACTTTATGGGGTCTTAGAGCAATATTTCGATGTGTTACAAACGGAATGACAAAGTTAATATACCCCCATCCTATGGTGGAGGGTATAAAAACAACCCAAAAAATGGAATAAATCTACATATTCATGGCTGGTGTAATTGGTACAATGAAATGCTGATTTATGGGTGATATCCTACAAAAGAATTCACAATTCAAAGTGATTATCTAAGAATAATTTGCGTATAAAAAGAGCTAAAATTAACGTCTAGACACATGGACCAGGGGGTATAATTTGAATCACAGGGGGTCTTGTATTATATAAAACTGTAATTTTTCTATCAGACATCCATTATTTTCCTAAAGAGAAATGGGAAATTTTATTGTGATTCTTATGTCAGTAGAAAATAACATATACAATTTCAAGGAATAATTCTTGCATAGAAGATTTAGTTATGAATAAAGGAAGGTGAGGATAGTTGATGGGATCGAGGCAAAATTAAATTTTATTTCCAAAATTATTTTAAAAGGCAGGGTTCTTATCATTTTCTCATCTTTTATACCTCTATAAATAGGCACCACTTTTATACTGACCACCATAGGATGGGTGTATAATAAGTTTGTCATTGTAACACATCGAAATTTCCTACCCTATATAGTATATATATTCTTGATCAAGGTTGAATTATGAGAGGATTCGATCACATCCTTATCCCATTATCTCTGTAGTAATTACGTACAATCATGTGTAATGAAACTATAGTGCTGAAGTTTGACACAAATTCGTTCTAAAAAATGGGCTATATCGCTCCATGCTTTGTTATAGTCCCCGTAAAAATCGATCCTACGATTCGACTTCTTGAGCATATAGACACCACTATTTTTATCCGATTTCCCTGAAATTGGAAATCTAAAGGTAACATATTTTAGATTCATAAGAGTAATGCCAAATTTTATATATATATTAATCCCTGTTTCCCCATAAGCCCTCATATTCATCGGATTTACTAGAATTTAAGAATATAAACGTATGTTTGGCACGGTTCTAAAAACTGGTAGATTTTTTACTGTATGGTAGATTGGTAGAATTTCTGATGATTTGGTAGATTTTTTCAAAATACTCGTATTCCTCTCCAACTAAAGGTACTTCACACATTTTTATACCCACCACCATAGAATGTTGACGGGTGTATAATAAGTTTGTCATTCCGTTTGTAACACATCGAAATATCGATTTCCGACTATATAAACTATATATATTCTTGATCAGGGAGAAATTCTTCCAAATTCTATAACGATGTCCGTCCGTCTGTCTGCCTGTCTGTCTGTCTGTTGTAATCACGCTACAGTCTTCAATAATGAAGCAATCGTGCTGAAATTTTGTACAAACTCGTCTTTTGTCTACAGGCAGGTCAACTTCGAAGATGGGCTATATCAGTCCAGGTTTTGATATAGTCCCCATATAAACCGACCTCCCGATTAGGGGTCTTGGGCTTATAGAAATCGTAGTTTTTATCCAATTTGCTTGAAGTTTGAAATCTAGAAGTATTTTATGACCATAAAGAGGTGTGTCAAAAATGGTGAGTATCGGTCCATGTTTTGGTATAGCCCCCATATAGACCGATCTCCCGATTTTACTTCTTGGGCTTATAGAAACCGCCGTTTTTATTCAATTTACCTAAAATTGGAAATCTAGAGGTATTCTTGGGCTTATAGAAACCGCATTTTTCATTCAATTTACCTGAAATTGAAAATCTAGAGATATTGTAGGACCAGAAATACGTGTGCCAAAAATTGTGAGTATCGGTCCATGTTTTGGTATGGTGCCTATATAAAACGACGTCTTGGGCTTATAGAAACCGTAGTTTTTATCCAATTTGTCTGAAATTGGAAATCTAGAGGTATTTTTGAACCATAAAGAGGTGTGCCGAAAATGGTGAGTATCCGTCCATATTTTGGTATAGCCCCCATATAGACCGATTTCCCCATTTTATTTCTTGGGCTTCTAGAATCCGAAGTTTTTATCCAATTTGCCTGAAATTTGAAATCTAGACGTATTTTCGGGTCATAAAGAGGTGTGCCGAAAACGGTGAGTATCGGTCCATATTTTAGTATAGCCCCCATAATAACGATCTCCCGATTTAACTCCTTGGGTTTCTAGAAACCGTAGTTTTTGTCCGATTTGCCTGAAATTGTAAATATTCTGATATTTAAGGCTCACAAAAACGTGTATCGGATTAAGTTTTTATCGGTCCATTTGGTAATGCCTCAATATAGACCGATTTCATTTCTTGAGAGTTTAGAAGGCGCACTGATCACGAAAATTGCTTGAAACTCAATGTAAAATTTCCAGATTTTATTTCTCGGGCGAATATCTACAGATTTAATATTTCAAATCAAGACGTTATTTTATAGTTTTCTTGCACACTTACAAGAGATGTTAATGATTCCTCTAAAACTCAAACAAAAATGGTTCTTATAAATCCAGAATCTAATATAGTCTTCATAGGTAAAATCTTTAAATTTACCTTCGTGAAGTGTACTGGTTGAACTGCTCTGCTTGATCTGTCCACAAACCCTCTGAAATGTCAAAGGAAACCCTAATATTTGATTCATGGTGGTGGGTGTTTAAGATTCGGTCCGGCCGAACTTACTGCTGTATATACTTGTTTTTTACTAACATTGTGTTCCACCTCAGCACATTAGCCGACTTAAATGTAAAATCTATAAGTTTTGTAGAACTCCGTCCAGATCTGGTCAGATATACAGAATATATGTGTATAGCATCCAACACATTGGACGGATTTGATATGGTATCGAAAATGTGGATTTACAAAGTGGTGAAGGGTATAAGATAGTCGGCCCCGCCCGACTTTAGACTTTCCTTACTTGTTTTATTTATTGATCCGAGATTAAAAATGTCTTTATTTTGAAGAACCCTCATCTTTAGCTCGGAATCGATACAAAAATCCTTAATGGAAGCTGTAAATCTTTGCATCGAACTAAACATTTTCTTGAGTGTATGCAAAGGGGACCTGGTCCCCCACATGATTTAAGTGCGTGGAAAGTTCTTGAGCACACAAAATCATTCTGTTGTTAAACTTCAAAAAAAAAAACAATGTATATATTAACCAAACACGATTACCACCATAATCCAATATAGAGTAACCTACATATATGCTAACAATTTGGATATTTGTTAACACTTTCTTTTTCCACCCGATTAAATTTAAAACAAACACATTTCTTTATAATTATCATAATTAGTGTTTACCATGTGTATTGGTATGTGAGGCGAGTGTTAATGTCTATGGACCATAAAATGCAATTTAAACTTTAAACTTTTGAGAAAACACAAAATTGTACTCTTAACCATTTCATCTGAATAATGATTTAAAGTTTCAAAGAAAAATATTGATGTACAAGAGCAAAGATACAGTTGCATGATACATGCTATATCTAACGTTGTCTAATGTCAGCATATTCATGAAATGACATTAACAACATTTTGATGGCTATCAATTTAAATAAAATGATTAAATTCAAAAGCTAGTTGGAGTTAAGCTTAGTCAGGGGTTTTATCAGTTAAAAGATACAGTGTTGCAATATTATTTAGGAATATGCTGATGGCAATTATGACTAAGATTTTAACAATACACCTAGACCTTGCTTTGCGTCGCAGATACGTTCCTAAAAGAAAAAAACACGACGCAATGTTAATTATTTGTTTCTATGGCAAACCATGCAAAGATTGGAGACAGATAAAAACGATAAGAACGCAACTTCGAAAAACTAACGACGCAAAGAGAAAACTAGTACTAATTCAGCAGCGACGCAACTTCAAAACAACGCAAAACGACGCAAAGCGAGGTCTAGGTGTACTTTGAATATTTATGCATATAGGAATATTAGGGCGATAGCCTCTAGTTGCTAGTGTCCGTAGACTGAGAAAAAGCATGCTCGTTTCCAAAGATTTTGTCTTAACTTTAAAAATTTTGGTATTGGTTCCGAGCCAAAGAAGCGGAGAATACAAGTAAGGATACTTTTAAGACACAATTATCTTTTAAATTTGGGTTTTGTGCACTTGCTTCTAGGAAGCAAATTTTAGTTTTTCGCTTTCTCAGCTTTTTTCTTCATATGCTATCAAAGTCCTTTAAAAGCGTGTTAACAACAACTTCATTTTCCAAATTAAGACTCGACTTCCAGTAGAAATTATGCTATGTTTCAAGTAAAAAAACCTCTTTAAAATAAAATTTTGAAAAACATGTCCTATATTTGAACGATTTTTTGCTTTGTAGTCAAGATGCAAAAAGACAACAAATTTAAAGACAATTTCATTAAATTTAAAGAATTTTTCTGAAGTATTAAAGTCAAGTTAGTCAAGACATTTTTTCTTCCATATTATGATACCCATTTTTAAGTCAAATCACTTAATTATAAGGACAATACGACTTCATTGAAAAGTTAATCGACTTTTGGACAAGGAAAAAAAAACTTTTTTGGACAAGGAAAAAAACTTTAATGTATGATTAAAATAAACAATAAATAAATAATATATTGGTATTTTGACATATACAAGAGTTGTCTTTTATTTGGCAGGACTGGGCAACTCCTAAAGCTTGACACTATTGAGGTTATACGTACTCAGAACGTTTTCACACAAAAGCGCTTTTAGAGCAACTGAACAGATTCATCTCGCCCAAAAAAACTGGATTAAATCGTTAACATTTTCGTGCGATTATATTTCAGAACTATCGACGTCAACAGTGCAACGTTGAACTTTAGTCAATTTTTGGCGATAAAGCTCCGTCGAGGACCACTGTTTCTCGATGGCATTGTGAATTCAACCGACTTCGTAGTTCAGTCCAAGACGAATTTCGTGAAAGTCGTCCAAAATCAGTTATTGTTCCGGAAGCTCCTTCAAGAGGATCCGGAGATCAAATCTGGGGATCGGTTTATATGGGGGCTATATATAATTATGAACCGATATGGACCAATTTTTGCAAGGTTGTTAGAGACCATATACTTACACCACGTACTAAGTTTCAATCGGATCGAATGAATTTTGCTCCTCCAAAAGGCTCCGGAGTTCAAATCTGGGGATCGGTTTATATGGAGGCTATATATAATTATGGAACGATATGGACCAATTCTGGCATGGTTGTTATCTATACCAACACCATGTTCCAAATTTCAGCCGGATCGGATGACATTTGCAAATCTGGGGATCGGTTTATATAAGGTCTATATAATTATGAACGGATGTGGACCAATTTTTGCATGGTTGATAGAGACCATATACCAACACCATGTACCAAATTTCAGCGAGGTCGGATGAAATATGCTTCTCTTAGAGACTCCGCAAGCCAAATATGGGTGTTTGTATGCACTCAAAACAAAAGTTTACTTGGATCCAAAGATTTTCAGCTTCACTTAAGGATTCTGGTATTGATTCCGAGCCAAAGATGCGGCTTCTTTAAAATAAAGAATTTTTTTGGCGGCCTATCTGGCTCTAAATCTAGGATTAATAAAATTAAAATTAGGATACAAACCGCATTTATCAAATTTTCATTCTCTTTTCGCGGTTTATTAATAAAAGTACTCATGTGCAAACAAATGCCCGTTCAAAAATTCAAATTAAAACGGATACTTCAAAGTAAAAAATATTTTCTTAATTCAAAAAAAAAAAAAAAACTTTAAACCAAAGACGCTAAATTCTCACAATAAGTCTTAGCCTATATTTGAAGCGTTTCTATCTTAAATCTATTTCAATATTTCAGTTAATTTAAGGACAATTTCTTTAAATCAAAAATGTGTTTCTTTAAGGAATATTAGCCCTTGTTCAAAGACATGCGACTTTAACGGAGGGAAGCAAATTTATAAAATTTGTGTCCTAAATTTTATGGAAAAATTTTTTGAAAGTTATTGTAATAAAATTTCATTATTTTAAAGAAATTTGTCCTTCATATTTGGTAAACTTCGCATCCTAAAATTTAGGTTGCGTAATCTTTAATCACGTAAATATTTTTTTCAGTGTGAGTGCTATACGTAAAAGTGAATGGCCCATTTGCAATACCATCCGACCTACATCAATAACGTCTACTTGTGCCAAGTTTCAAGTCGATAGCTTGTTTCGTTCGGAAGTTAGTGTGATTTCAACAGACGGACGAACGGACGGATTGACAATCTTAGATCGACTCAGAATTTCACCACGACCCAGAATATACATACTTTATGGGGTCTTAGAGCAATATTTCGATGTGTTACAAACGGAATGACAAAGTCAATATACCCCCATCCTATGGTGGAGGGTATAATTAATTGATACAATTAAAAAATTAATTGATACTATTATTTTTTTATACCCTCCACCATAGGATGGGGGTATATTAACTTTGTCATTCCGTTTGTAACACATCGAAGTATTGCTCTAAGACCCCATAAAGTATATATATTCTGGGTCGTGGTGAAATTCTGAGTCGATCTGAGCATGTCCGTCCGTCCGTCTGTTGAAATCACGCTAACTTCCGAACGAAACAAGCTATCGACTTGAAACTTGGAACAAGTAGTTGTTATTGATGTAAGTCGGATGGTATTAAAAATGGGCCATATCGGTCCACTTTTACGTATAGCCCCCATATAAACGGACCCCCAAATTTGGCTTGCGATTGCTCTAAGAGAAGCAAATTTCATCCGATCCGGCTGAAATTTGGTGCATGGTGTTAGTATATGGTCTCTAACAACCATGCAAAAATTGGTTCACATCGGTTCATAATTATATGTAGCCCCCATATAAATGGACCCCCAAATTTGGCTTGCGATTGCTCTAAGAGAAGCAAATTTCATCCGATCCGGCTGATATTTGGTACGTGGTGTTAGTATTAGGTCTCTAACAACCATACAAAAATTGGTTCATATCGGTCCATAATTATATATAGCCCCCATATAAGCCGATCCCCAGATGTGAACTCCGGAGTCACTTGTACGAGCAAAATTCATCCGATCCGGTTGAAATTTGCAACGTGGTGTTAATATATGGCCGCTAATAACCGTGCCAAAATTGGTCCATATCGGTCTATAGTTATATATAGCCGATCCCCAATCACACAAAAATTGGTCCATATCGGTTCATAATCACTCGAGCAAAAATAATCTAGCAAAATTTTATTTCTATAGAAAATTTTGTCAAAATTTTATTTCTACAGAAAATTTTGTCGGAATTTTATTCCTATAGAAAATTTTGTCAAATTTTATTTCTATAGAAAATTTTGGCAAAATTTTATTTCTGTAGAAAATGTTGTAAAAATTTTAATTCTATAGAGATGTTGTCAAAATTTTAAATCTTTTGAAATTTTTGTCAAAATGCTATTTCTATAGAAAATTTTGTTAAAATCGTATTTCTATAGAAAATTTTGTCCAAATTTTACTTCTATAGAAAATGATGGTATATATTACGGTATTAGAAAGTTTTAAGATACCTTGTTATCGGCAAAAGTTACCGCAACCCAAGTAATTCGATTGTGGATGACAGTCTTCAGTAGAAGTTTCAACGCAATCCATGGTGGAGGGTACATAAGCTTCGGCCTGGCCGAACTTACGGCCGTATATACTTGTTGTAATTGGTTTTTGTTTCAATTAAAAAATTTGTTGAATCAATTAAATTTTTAATTGAATATTTTTTAAAATTCAATTAAAATATTAATTCGAAAAATTTTCGTGAATTTTTTTTTCTGTGTATGGATGTGGTACAAACGAAATTGCAAATTTAGTATACCCCATCCTATGGTGAAGGGTATAAAAACGAATAATAAGGGTATAAAAACGAATAACCCGAGTAAAACTTGAAAGATGTAATTAGATGAGAGCAGATCCGAAATTTGAAGAGATATGATTGATTTTAAAAGATATTTTAATTACTATAGAATTATATCTAATCAGATGCCAATATTGGCCTAGGACTATATATAATTATATAGCCCTATATGTAGATAGATCTGGTATTAGATTTTGTCATATGTGGGATTATATGTAGTTACATTTTATTATCTCTGGTAAGATCGAATCTGGTTAGATCGAAAATGGCAAATTTTGAGAACCGTTCATATATAATTAGATCTACCAATTTTCTGCATGAGAAATTAATATTTGTATCCTAAACTTAAATCCAAAAGTGAGTTCTTTGCCTCGCATTAATGCCAAAATCAATAGTAAGAGACAAAATATTTGGATCCTGGTAATATTTGCATTGAGTATAAATGAAGATTATATTCCTTTCTATTTTTTACATTAATTATGAAAATAATATCAGTTAAATGAGAACTAGGGATGCCAGATTTTGAAGAGGCAAAAAGAGCACATTTAGCTTATAAAAAGAGCACATACGAAAAGAATAGAGCACACTTTTTCAAATAAAAGAAAATCATCTAATTTAATTGAAATATAATTCATTTAAACAAAGCAAAAAGTACATACCATAAACATAAAATAAGCCACTTTCAACTTTAAGCTGATTTTCTTACAATATTTTGTAAGTCATTTTTTGGTGTTTTTGTGAAAAAAAAACGTTATTGAAGAAGTTTGTTTACATTTAGAACACAGTACAAAGTGAAGAAGCAACATCGGCATGCTCTTCTACGACTCTGATATATAAAGTAACACACTATTTAATTAGAAAATAACGGTAGGAAAATCTCTTAGTGCGACATTTACATATTTTCAGTTTACTTTTACCATTTGATTAATATTTGTTGTGATGCAAAAAAAGAGCACTTCGCGTGCTCTTTTGGCCTGTCTTGTTTTAAGAGCACATTTTGTAAAAAAGAGCACATCTGGCATCCCTAATGAGAACCGTTTCCTCCAACGCAAAAATGTGATCTTTTTATGGCATTTCCATAACTTTGTTGAGTGTTTCTTGTGGTATACGATCAATTTCTTCTTGAATGTTGTCCTTTAGTTGCTGCAAGGTTTGGGGCTTATTCACATAAACTTTGTCTTTGAGATAGCCCCACAAGAAAAAATCCGGTGCAGTCAAATCGTGGTGGCCATCTCAAATTTGACAAAAAATTTTCATTTTGATCAACGAGATTTAAAACTGCTCTAGCATATTCCAAGCGCAATACGAAGTCCTCAAGATTTAGTTTTTGGACTAGTTGGATTTTGTAAGGGAAGAGGTGCAAATAGTGTTTTAAAATTCGCCGGAGAGTGCGGTCAGAAAGCTGCAACTGGGAAGATCGTCTTCTCGTTGATGTCTCCGGATTTTCTTCGACGCCTTCGTCGCACAGCATCAATATTTTCGGCCGATCTGCCAATTCGAGGTCTGCCTGTACGTCTTGAATCTCCGACAGTCCCATATTCAGCAAAATTATTCACCAACGAACGAATGGTTGGACCCGTTGGAGCAGTTCTTACCCCATGAAATCTTCTGTATGCTCGTTGAGTATTAATTATCGCACGATGATTTTCAATGAATAGAAAACAATCTTAGTTCTTTGCGCAATTGTATAGCGTTCCATTTTTAAATATTCTACCAAGTTTAGTTTCTGAAATAGGAAAAAAGAAAAAGTTAAATACACGCAAGCAAAGAAGTTACAATTGTTTTACATCATATAGTAACTTTAGTTGCACCCTATACAATTAACATTTGGGAATTCTCCATACATAAGGGTAATTTTGTACTATACAACATTTAGAAACCGTCATGGGATAAGCAAATTTCACCAAACAGGATCTATAAAAGTTCGTTTGACACACACAGATTTCTCTAAAAATTTCTAATTCGACAATTTCACCAAAAGTCTTCAAAAAATGCGCCCTGCTACACTTTCAACTTTTGCCATTATCATGAAATAAATCAATAAATGATATGACAAACAGATAAGAGGCTACAAATTTATTTACACTTACTCTAAACTACAAACCAAACTGTTAAACCCTAAATTTCCTCGTTCAAGGTTACATGAGTTTTCCAAGATTTTAATGACTAAGACTCATAAGCACTGAATAAAATATATGTTGCATTTTATTATTCATCGAAAAATAGACCGCAAAGAGCTTCTTGCAGTGCAACAACCTGAAACAAAGACATTAACAAAAGAATTGCAAGTGCAATTGCAGAAAAGATACAGATACTTGAACAAAGCCAAATGAACACATTAGCGCGCAATAATTACGCACGCGCTCAGACTCATAACAGTACAATCTGCCGTGAAAGAAGAAAGAGGGTTGGAGAGAATAGTTGAAGCAATTTAAAATCATTACTATGATTGTGGCCCTGAAACGTACAACTCAGCGAAAGCGGTAATAAACAGAAGATGTAGCTTCATAAAGCCGCTGCAATAACAAAGGTTTTTGTTCACATGGCCAAGACAACATACCAACAAGCTACAGATGTATCTGTTGATGGTGCGCATGCGCCACTAGCACTTGCCGTTGTTATTGATTTTTGTTTTTGTGTATTCCTGCTGGTTGCATGCCAACCACTGAATATGATCTTTTGGTAACGTATTAGCAAGCATTCCAACTCCAACATGTTGAGGCTCCAACACGATCGTTTTTCTGTCTTAACTCATAAGCCATAGTAGGTAAGGTTAGTTAGCAGCTGTTGAGAAGCTTGCTCAAGAAATGTTGCTTGTGCATTTCTTCGAGCCGGTTTATCAAACAAACTCTAGTCGAAACCAAGAAAATAGGTCAGCATATATAAAGCCAAGTTCAAGGCGATGGCAGTTTCAGTTACAAGAAATACTTAGCCGTGTTAATACACATCACTCTCCCATGCAAAGGGAAAATATCTAAGAAGATTTAAATTTTTTTTGTGGATTAACTTTTAAAGTGTATGACATCTATATTAATATCAAAAGCAAAAAAGATAACATTTCGCAAAGTTGGGTTACAAGAAGTCAAGTGTGATTAAGTGTGCTGTTTGTTCCCATTTATCCAGACCATAGCAATTGTGTTTTCGACAATTGCAAACTGGAAAGAATTACAAATTTGTTGCTAAACTAAAACAAACATTAACTACACAGTAATAATAAACAGGTAAGATTTCTTCGGCTATGACAACAACGTATGGATATTAAACTCATTGGACAATGTTTAACGGTTAAAAGAGAAAGTTTTGGCCTTAGTTCCCCCCTTTCTATGTGTTCAAATGTGTGTAATTATTCATATATGTATACTTCCCCTAATATGGTGATTAGTGAAATATTTGAGTTTCTTTGCTCTTCATACCTGGTGATTTGTTTATTCATATAATCGAATTACTATGATTATGTGTGGGGGACTGGCTGCTCATGTCAACGATCAATCAATATAAAAATGATAAAACAAAAGACTTAAGACACAAACTTGGTTTGTGAGACGTTAAAAAAAATCTATGGTTCAAACTTTAAATGAAGTGTAAAATTATGATGCGAAAAAGGCGTAAGTAAAAGGGAGAGAGAGACAGACTGGAAAACAATGCAAAATAGAAATAAAATATATCGTTTGTTATTTGAAATTCTAATATTGAATGATCGTTACCTAATATTGTGAAAGCATGCATATGAAAAATGTCACTCAACCTTACCACAAGGCAATTAAAATATGCAAAAAAAATGAAGCGAAAGAAAGTGTAATCATTTACATATTATATGATATGATAAAAAAAATTTTGAAAATTTATTTTCTAAAGTGAATTTTTATACATACCACGCACCTCTGCTTCAGTAAAGAAACTAGGGTTTCTTTTGCAAACGTTACTATATTTGCACAAAACTAACTTTGTTCAGCCTGAAAGAAAATTTTTGGGGAAAAAATTAAAATTTCATTTCCCAGATCTATAAAAAATATCGTCGTTTCAGAGCGATATTGATAGAACCAAACCAAATTTTCCTTGTTACAAAGTATTTTCTTTGAGAGCAAATAAACCCTAATTAATAACAAATGACACAACTATTTTTGTTAATTATTATTTTATCAAAAGAAAATTTCATTCCTCAGTAAAGAATTCTTTATGTATGTAATTCGGGTATTTTAAGACAAATTGTTTCGCACAGGCAACGCTTAATAATAAATAAATTATTAAAATAATAATCCTTATTAAAAAATATGGCCGGGTGGAAAACTTGTACCGAAAACGTTTTTAGTTTGTTAGACTTTTTTGAATATCTTCCATAATTTCAAATTTTTATCACCAGAAAAAATTTTTTGTTACAAAATTTTTATTTTGGCAACAACTAGTTTTTATACCCTTCACCACTACTGTGGTACAGGGTATAATAAGTTTGTGCATTTGTATGTAACGCCAAGAAGGAGTAATCATAGACCAACCTTTTAGTATACGGATCGGCTTAGAATTAAATTCTGAGTCGATTTAGCGATGTCCGTCTGTCTGTCTGTCTGTCTGTTGATGTATTTTTGTGTGCAAAGTACAGCTCGCAGTTTTAGTGCGATTTGGTATGGGGTCCTGTTTCGGCTCAAAGACGATCCCTATTGATTTTGGAAAAAATCGGTTCAGATTTAGATATAGCTGCCATATATATTTTTCACCGATCTGATCATAATTGGCGTGTATATCAACCGATCTTCCTCAAATTCCGTACATCCGAATATTTTATGAGTCTCGAAAAACTTGCAAAATATCAGCAAAATCGGTTCAGATTTAGATATTGCTCCCATATATAGCTTTCGCCCGATTTACACTCATTTGCCCACAGAGGATGTGATATGGTATCGAAAATTTAGATCTACAAAGTGGTGCAGGGTATAATATAGTCGGCCCCGCCCGACTTTAGACTTTCCTTACTGGTTTATACATAGTTTTTTTATACAAAAACACAGTCGATTTCTTTTATAGCAAGTACAGCTCTTTTTTGACTTTAAGTTTTTAATAAGACACATTTTTAAGTTTCATAGTAAACATTAAATATAGTAGTATACAGGGCTGTGGAGTCGAAGTCTTGGAGTCGGAGTCTGAAGATTTTGCTGGAGTCGGAGTCGTAGAAAATTTGCTCGACTCCAACTCCGGCCAAACATAATTTGAAAAACAATTCATATCATTATAAATAAAAACATATTTCGACAAATTAGATTCCATTAGGGTTTTTAATCGAACAACGAAAAACGAAGTACTGGATTTCAGGCTATTCAAAGTATATTTATATTGGTGAAATGTCACTGTGATATCAAAAGCAGGTTTTACCAGAATATGGGCTGAATTTTTAACATATTGAAATATCGATTTTTAATCCTATATATACTCTTGATAAAGGTACAATTTTAAGGCAATATAGCAGTAGAACCTAACGTTCTGAATTTTTGGCAGTCATGTCGAGTTCGAAGATGGGTCATACCGGCCAGTTTTGTGATATAGCACCCATCTCCGATTTTTTTAAAGAAATTTTTCCCTGTCAAAATGGCGGCCCGATGTATCAAGCTCACTTAGACTATTCAGTCCATTGTGATACCACATTGGTGAACTTCTCTCTTATCACTGAGTGCTGCAGGATTCCATGTTAAGCTCAATGACAAGGGACCTCTTTTTTATAGCCGAGTCTGAACGGCGTTCCACATTCCAGTGAAACCTCTTAAAGAAGCTTTGAAACCCTCAGAAATGTCACCAGCATTACTGAGGTGGGATAATCCACCGCTGAAAAACTTTTTGGTGTTCCGTCGTAGCAGGAATCGAACCCACGACCTTGTGTATGCAAGGCGGGCATTCTTACCATTGCACCACGGTGGCTCCCTTTTATTCATACTACAGATATGACTGTGTTTGAAGACATTTCAATTAAAAATTAATTGAATTCGTGATTGAAGACAAAAATTAGTTTTTTTGTGTGTATAGAGAAAAGCAAATGGGAAACGATACTTGGTTATCTAAAATTTCTTTTGGAGGAATGAATTATTTGTTTACTTGTATTAAGTTGCAAGTATAGCCTCCTTAACAAGAGAATATCTTCTTACAGCACAGTCCGAATTAAGGCCCTACGTATAAACCCTTTCACTACCGATGTCCACTTAGAAGGACATTCGAAAAAGTCACCAAATTCTATTTTCCCACTTAGTTTAGAGTTATGTCTCGATGTTATTTTAAAGTAGAGGATTTAATAAATATTTTCCATATTGGTGAGCACTAAAATATAGTTTTATAAACTTCTTTAATAATAAACAAAAAATATGAAAATTTGAGACAATTTTTCTACTGTATGTTTCTAGTAAATGGACATTCATACAAAAACTTATGCTGATAATTTTTCGGGTTTTTTTTTTTTTTTTTTGATTTTTTCTCACACTTTGATAGATATTATAGGCCAAATAGCGCTTATTTTCGTAAGGCCATTTGGTCACAATTCAAGAATCAAGTTTTCAGAACAAGCTGATATAGCTCTTGAAGTAATTGAGGTAGGTTCTCAAAATGACAATTTTTGCTCTACATGCTGTTAGTACTTTTGAAACATGTTTGAGGTGATCATTTTCCTTCTCTGCGTGTATGTTTTTGGTGTTGGAGTAAAATGCCACCCAAAGTCAGGGGAATAATCCAAACTTCCTCCAAGACCAATGTTAACAAATTTCTAATAAAGAAAGAAGTTTTGATCAGAACTATACCCGACATAATCGTCTGTCTGTCTGTCCGCCTTTCTGTCCATGTATTTGTTTTTTCGCAACATACATGTCACAATTCAAAAATCACAACATACAAGTCGCAATTTTTTAGTACAATAAGAAACCTTATTGACCTTGGAAAAATCGATTTAATTGATTTAGTTATGGTTCCTTAAATTACACTGAAAAAAGCATGCCCGATTCCAAAGATTTTGTCTTTACTTTAACAATTGTGGTATTGATTCCGAGCCAAAGAAGCGGAGAATTCAAGTAAGGATACTTTTAAGACAAAATTCTCTGTTAAATTTGGGGTTTGTGTACTTGATTCTAGGAAGCAAATTTTAATTTTTCGTTTTTTCAGATTTTTTCTTCATATGTTATCAAAGTCCTTTAAAATCAAGTTAACGACACCTTTATTTTACAAATTAAGACGTCGAGTCTTCCATTAGAAATTATGCTATGTTTCAAGTAAAAAAGTCTTTAAACGAAAGTGTTGAAAACATGTCCTATATTTGAACGATTTTTTGCTTTGTTGTCAAGATGCAAAAAGACAACAAATTTAAAGACAATTTGATTAAATTTAAAGAATTTTTCTGAATTATTAAAGTCAAGTTGACCTTAGCCCAAACATTTTTTCCTTCATGTTACGATACCCACTTTTAAGTTAAATCACTTAATGCGTCTTCTACGCTAAGCAAAATTTGCATTCGTATTTTAAGGACATGAAATCTTTGGCCTCACGACAATATTTCTTTCAGTATACCTTACGAAAATATCATCCATAAAGTATAGAATTTGGTCGAAAGGTAATATTTTTCGGTACCTCTTGAGCTTGAACAATTGTGCGCATATCAGTTCGGATTTGGATATGTCTTCATAATATTTGTCATGTTTTTATTTAAATAAAGCTTTAAAGTTCAAGGCATTAAAGCAAACCATTGTTTAAAATTTAACTTAATCTTCCATAAATATGTTTCTTCCAAAATCATTTTAATAAAACTCCTCAAATATATACGTTTATTAATTAAATAGGGGGTTTATGATAAGATACAAACTGTAGCGATTTTAAAGTAAAAAGCAAAAATTTGAAAATAAAGTCTTTTGGCTTTTGCAAAGGTGATCGAAAACTAAACATTTGATTTTACCATTCCTAAAAAAATCCACTTTTTGTTAATAGAATCACAGCATATGTTTTTCGTATTTATTAAAATTTGGAAAAGGTTATATTTCGCCCATTTCAAAATTTCGTTAAAAGTGGATTAGTCCACGTCAAAATTAAATTTTTGGCAAAGTAGATTTTCTAATTTCGTATCTCTAGTATTACAATTCTTAAAAGAAAATACAAATACTCTTATAGTAATTATTAAAATCTCAACTTTTCCTGAAGAAAGTGTTTTCTAATTGCTAGAAAAACTTCCGCTGGAAGTGAAATTGAAATTCCAATTGTATAAAGTTATGATCACATAACTCATCTTGTCTAACATAGATAACCTCACCTTCTTTGATGGAGATTGATTAGTATAATAGCAGAAAAAAAAGGAAACTGGAAAATATTGATATAATTTCTACAAGCAGTAATCAAAATATTGCACTTACTATTAACTTCTTTGTGATAACAATTTCTAATTAACATTCTTGAAATGGATTCTGAACGATTTCACTTGATCGATCTACATCATGTGTCAACAATTTCATGATAGCATAGTAAAACGCCTGCTCTCAGGCTATGTAAACAAGCCAACGAAAGAGAAAGTTAAGAATTCCTTCACAATAACAAACAAACAAACAAAAAAATCAAAACATCATTGCTTTACAATAACGAAACGATAACTTAACACCTGATATTAACCACAAATGGGTCAAAAGAAAGAAAGACAGACAGAGAGAGAGAGAGAGAGAGGAAAGACAATGCAGAATATCACCTAACAGTCGTGATGGTTTGGTTAACAATAAGACAATGCATAAAAAACCGGTGTGCATGAATAACAATTGACAACACTACCCAAGTTTACACTGAAGTAATGACAACAACAATCTCTATGTGACATTATAAGACTAACGAAATCATAAAACATAAATACGCTATGATTTACACTCTCCAATATACCAAGAGGAGTACAGAAAATAGGCCCCTTGAAACCATGAGCTCCGAGCTGGTGAAGTGGTTAATGTAGATGTATTGCTTAGCTGATAGGTTGTGATGTTTAACTGGTGGATTATGGCGTACTAATTGAAGACGATAGGAAACTAACAAAAAAAAAGTTTTATTGCAGTCACTTCCATGTGCTTTGAATTTGAAAAAGAAAATTTTTATTAGGGTGATTCGAAAGAAATCTGAAAAGTTGAAACAAAAATACCTACATATCATTGTATACACAAAAAAAATCTTTAAATCAACGCAATTTATTTTATTGGTAAGCTTGGTTTTTTTTAAGCAAATAAATCATAAAGGAATTTTATAATGCCCAATTTCCACCCCAAAATTCCCTCCAGAATGAGTTTAAGTCAACATTTCACATGCCTAATTTCCACCCTAATATCCCCTCACTAACCATATCAATATCCAGCTTTTTATTGCCATTTCATGAATGTTCAGTGGATACATTCAATTAACAAAATTTCCAAGTTTCTTTGAATACATATTTCCATCTTCATGATTCTATCATCGTCATATGAATATGAATGGGGAGGTTTTATTTACTGTACGATGGTTTTTTGCCTATGACACTACTAACCCAATTCTGTGTGAATGGACGAATCAATGAGCATAGCATGTGCCTGATGGCGTTGTTAACAGCAGAAGCAGCAGCAGCAGCTGTAGAAGCACCAGTGCTTGGCTATATTGGAATGTATGTCACATTCATTCGAATTCATTCGATAAACAAATTGAAATTGAATAGCTTACCATGCCATGCTATGCCATACCAACACTTGCTTACTTACTGTGTGCAGTGTTAACGGTTGTGATTTTAAGAATTTCTCTTCTTTTTTATTTGATTGAACGATGTTAACTTAAAAGTAATTTCAGTTTCATTTAAATGTGTCGTGTTTTTTTTTTAGGATTGTTTGGCCCTACCCAAACAAAAATAATATTGAACCTTATGCATACTATATAAGGGAGAGGAATTTGTTTTTTTTTTTTTTTTTTTTTTTTTTTTTTAATATAATATTTTATATGAAAACAAATTTAAATAAAATTCTTTGAATAAAGCTCTGATAAAATATTTGTTTCGATTATTTTAAATATTGTAAAATGATAGATATAAAAAAAAATAGTAGCACATTCCTATGATAGAGAATATAATAAAATGAAAATGTCTATAGTGATCAAATCGAAATTTCACAAAATATTGAAATCGCATATTAAAGAAACGGGTATTGTGAAGTAGCTCAGAAAAAATGTTCGGTGTAAACCTGATGCTAAAATGAAGTTTTTGTATTGCAAAAAAAAAAATAACTTTATTTTTAAAATTTTTAGAAATTTTTTCCAAGTACAGGGTGGCTGATAGATAATGTAACACAGGTTTTTTTTTGGGTAATTTTTTCCAAAGCAAAAACTGTTCTACAATTTAGTACATTAAAAAAAACTGGCTTACTGAAAAAACAGCGAACCCACCAAGAAGAAAAATTTTGGTCTATTGTAGAAAATTTAAATTAGTTTTAGAAAATTTTAACCTAAACAATATTACTGACGCTGACATTACGACGATATAAATGTTTTTCGATATAATTTTTTTTCGACAAATTCAAGAAAATTTATTAGACATAATTATTTTTTATATCCTCCACCATAGGATGGGGGGTATATTACACTGAAAAAACAGTGAACCCATCAGGAAGAAAACTTTTGATTGAGTTTAGAAAATTTTGAATATTTTTAGAAATTTTTAACTAAGCAGTATTACAAGCGCTGGCATCACGCCGATATCACAAAAATAAGTAAATATTTTTCGAAAAATTCAAGAAAATTTTAGTAGACATAAATATATTTTTTTTCACTTTTTAAAGAAAATTTTGTAGTTTGAAAGAAAAAATTGGAGTTCAAAACTGCAAGAATGTCTTTAGTGACATACACAGAAAAAAATTTCACGAAAATGTTTCCAATTAAAATTTTAATTGAGTTTTAAAAAATAATCAATTACAAATTTAATTGATTCAACAAATTTTTTAATTGAAACAAAAATCAATCACAAAAATTAATAGTATCAATTAATTTTTTTATTGGACAAATTATTTTTTTAATTGACCGTCAATTAGATTATTAGTATTAATTAATCATTTCTATGATTGAAGACATTTCAATAAAAAAAATGAAGAACGCTTTTGTAGTAAAATTTACAAATTTGAAGAAATTGTGAACTATTTTCTGAGAAATACGAAATTAGTAAATCTCTATGCTTAATACGAGTATAATTTTTATTAGAGTAACTGAAACTTTCTCCAAATATAATAATTTCATGAACTAAAATATAGTTAAATTAGCTTTAGTGTGATAAAGAGTTCACTTTTTTTTGAGTGTAACTTTGTCATTCCGTTTGTAACACATCGAAATATTGCTCTAAGACCCCATGTATTCTGGGTCGTGGTGAAATTCTGAGTAGATCTAAGCATGTCCGTCCGTCCGTCTGTTGAAATCACGCTAACTTCCGAACGAAACAAGTTATCGACGTGAAACTTGGCACAAGTAGTTTTTATTGATGTAGGTCGGGTGGTATTGTAAATGTTCCATATTGGTCCACTTTTACGTATAGCCCCCATATAAACGAACCCCCAGATTTGGCTTGCGGAGCCTCTAAGAGTAGCATATTTCATCCGATCTGGCTGAAATTTGGTACACGGTGTAAGTATAAGGTCTCTAGCAACCATGCAAAAATTGGTCCATATAGGTCGATAATTATATATAGTCCCCATATAAACCGATCTCCAGATTTGGTTTGCGGATCCTCTAAGAGAAGCAAATTTCATCCCATCCGGCTGTAATTTGGTACATGGTATTATTATATTGTCTCTAACAACCATGCAAAAATTGGTCCATATCGGTCCAAAATTATATATAGCTCCCATATAAACCGATCCTCAGATTTGACCTCCGGAGCCTCTTGCAGGAGCAAAATTCATCCCATCCGGTTGAAATTTGGAACGTGGTGTTAGTATGTGGTCTCTAACAATCACGCAAGAATTGGTCAATATAGGTCCACAATTATATATAGCCCCCATATAAACCTTTCCCCAGATTTGATCTCCGCAGCCTCTTGGAGGAGCAAAATTCATCCGATCCGTTTGAAATTTGGAACGTGGTGTTAGTATATGGCCTCTAATAACCCTGCCAAAATTGGTCCATATCGGTCTATAGTTATATATAGACGATCCCCAATCACACAAAAATTGGTCCATATCGGTTCATAATCATGGTTGCCATTCGAGCCAAAAATAATCTACCGAAATTTTATTTCTATGGAACATTTTGTCGAAATTTTATTTCTATAGACAATTTTGTCAAAGTTTTATTCCTGTAGAAAATTTTTTAAAAATTGTATTTCTATAAAACATTTTGTCGAAAATTTTGTCCACATTTTACTTCTACAGAAAATGTTGTCAAAATTTCATATTGTCAAAATTTTATTTCTATAGAAAATTTTGTCAAACTTAATTATATACGTATATAATCGGCCTCTTTTAGTTTAATATATACCATGTATGGACTACCTTGGAATTTAGAAGACGGTGTTAGGAAGTTTTAAGATACCTTACCATCGGCAAGTTTTACCGCAACCCAAGTAATTAGATTGTGGATGACAGTCTTCAGTAGGAGTTTCTACGCAATCCATGGTGGAGGGTACATAAGCTTCGGCATGGCCGAAAATTTTGTAGTGTGAAGGAAAAAATTAGAGTTCAAAATTTCATGAATGTCTTTACTGTCATACGAAATTCAAGATGGTCGCATTTGTAGTAAAATTTACAAATTTAAAGAAATAATGAAATTGGATAAAAACTACGGATTCTAGAAGCCCAAGAAGTAAAATCGGGTGATCGGTCTATATGGGGGCTATACCAAAATATGGATAGATACTCATCATTTTTGGCACACCTCTTTGTATCTTAGGACACCTATATATTTACAATTTCAGGCAAATTCGATAAAAACTACGATTTTTATAAGCCCAAGAAGTAAAATCGGGAGATCGGTCTATATGGGGGCTATACAATATTCTTTAAAACAGTGACATTTTAATTAAAAGAAAGTTTATAATCCTAGCTTCAATTTTTTTCATTAAATATAGGACACAAATCTTGAAATTTTGCGTCTGTCTGCTGAAGTTTTAGATCTTTGAAGTAAGGCAAATTTTCCTTAAAATAAAGAAAAACATTTTTAATTTAAAGAAATCGTCTTTAATACAACTGACATATTGAATTTTTAAATTTAAGATAAAAGCGCTTCAAATATAGGCTAAGACTTATTTTAAGGACTTGCATCTTTGGTTTAAAGTTTTTTTTAGCATTAAGAAAACTGTTTTTACTTTGAAGTACCTGACATAATTTGAATTTTGAAATTGGAATTTGTTTGTACATAAATACCTTTATTAATATATCGCAAAAAGAAAATAAAAACTCGATGAATGAGATCTGTATCCAATTTTAATTTCATTGATTCTAGGTTTAAAGCTAGGGAGGTCCGTAAAAATGTCTTTATTTTAAAGAAGCCGCATCTTTGGCTCGGAATCAATACCAAAATCTTCTCTTAATGATTTTGGTCAAAATCTTTGGATCCAAGTAAACTTTTCAGTGTAAGTTAGTTTTAGCATCAGTTTAAGAACAAAGTTATTTTCAGCATATGTTACTTCTGCAAAAGTCGAAAGTTCGAAAAACAATTTTTTCAAATTTTTAAGAACTCGAAAACTCGACTTTCGGATGTCAGTCCCTATTATGTACTTATTTGTACTTGTTAGCAATTCATCACCAATTTCAATAGTTACAGAGATTTATATCATCCAATACCATATGTAATTCCATTCTCTGAATTTTTTCATTATAAATGATAAAATTTCTAAAATCTTGGTTAACATTAGAACAATTGAAAAAATTGAGAATTTAACTGGACTGGACATGCAATAAACTGTCGTTTTGCAAAAACAATATGGAAACATATAAAGTACAATGACACCTATACTATAGTATTAACATATACGAGTATCAGGTACATGTACCATAACAACAAAAAACAACAAACTTTCTCCATCAAATCCAAGACGATAAGCCAATAGAAAATGCGAGTAAATCGTAGATACAGAGGAATAAACTGAAATACGAAAAATCCAAAATACTAAAAAGGCCATAACACCGACACCACCACACAATTATATTTGTCAGATACAACGACGATGACTATGAAGATATGAATGAAAGTCACGATTTGTAGTAAGAGAAATAGCACAACCAAATGCAACTACAACAGCAACATCAAAGAAAAATTTTAAACTGAAATTCATTCAGCAATTGTTAGGGATGGCATTTGGTGATTTGAAAAGCAATTTTGGCAAAATTTCTTATTTCAAGCGAATAAAATCAGAATTTCCAAATAGAAAACAAATTAAGGAATCGCCCTATATGAACATAAAGTAACAAATAGAAAATCGAACCGAGCTTTTTTTGAGCAATTGATGGATTGAGTGAGATATTCTTCTGCTGTAGATATATCGACCATATCACAATTTAAGGATTTCTTAATCCCCCCGATATTCAAAATTATTGCAAACGAAATCCCAAAAAATCAAAATAAAAACAATTGCTAAGAAATACGAACATAACGAAAATCAACTAAAGCTACACAGATGCTTGTGTACAGGTAATGGCAGAAGCAAAAGACAACAAAAATAATTGAACATAACCGAAGCCAAAAGGGATTTCCTATTTTTTTTTATTATTGTGAACATGTCTCTATAGGTTGTTGAAATCATTCCATAACCGAAGAGCGCCCATCAAAGTGGTGAAACGTGTAATTCAAGTGATTGCTCTATTAAGTGCAAGGCTTATGTTTTATGATGGTGTTGCACAAGGAACTTCAATTAAAATCAGCGAGAATGTTCCTTTGCTTGTCGGGCGGAAAATTGGGATAAAGTTATTGGGAGAAAGTTTTTTTTTTCTATAAAAATAAAATTTTGAGAAAATTTTATATAGAAATAAAATTTTGACAAAATTTTCTATAGAAATAAAATTTTGACAAGATTTTCTATAGAAATTAAATTTTGACAAAATTTTCTGTAGAAAAAACTTTTGACAAAATTTTCTATAGAAAAAAATTGATAAAATTTTCTATAATAAAATAAAATTTTGACAATATTTTCTATAGAAATAAAATTTGGACAAAATTTTCTATAGAAATAAAATGTTGACAAAATTTACTATAAAAATAAAATTTTGACAAAATTTACTATAAAATTAAATTTTGAGAAAATTTTCTATAGAAATAAAATTTTGACAAAATTTTCTATAGAAATAAAATTTTGAGAAAATTTTCTGTAGAAATAACATTTTGAGAAAATTTTCTATAGAAATAAACTTTGAGAAAAATTTTTATAGAAATAAAATTTTGACAATAACAATAAAATTCTATATTTTTTTTTTTTGTGGTTTTTCGTTAGAGTTTTCTCCAAATTTTGGTAGATTATTTTTGGCTTGAGTGGCAACCGTGTCCGCAAGTCAAATCTGGGGGATTTGTAGATTTTATACTGTTTGGTAGATTGGTAGAATACTTGATATTTTAGTAGATTTTGCACAATATTTCTCTCCAAATAAGAGGCATTTCACAAATTTTGTAATAGCAATAAAATTTTGATAAAACTTTCTAGAGAAAACAATTTTGAGAAAATTTTCTATAGAAATAAAATTTTGAAAAATTTTTCCATAGACAAAAAAAATTACAAAATTTTCTATAGAAAACACATTTTGACACAATTTTCTATAAAAAAAATAAAATATTGACAAAATTTTCGATAATAAAATAAAATTTTGACAAAACTTTATATAGAAATAAATTTTTGACAAAATTTTCTATAGAAATTAAATTTTGGCAAAATTTTCTATTTTTTATAGAAATATTCTTAGTTTTTTATAGAAATAGAATTTTGACAAAATTTTCCATAGAAATAAAATTTTTACCAAATTGTGTGTAGAAATAAAATTTTACAAAATTTTCTATAGAAATAAATATTTGAAAAGATTTTCTATAGAAATAATATTTTGATAAAATTTTCTATGGAAACAAAATTTTGACAAAATTTTCTATGGAAACAAAATTTTGAGAAAATTTTCTATAGAAATAAAATTTTGACAAAATTTTCTATAGAAATAAAATTTTGACAAAATTTTCTATAGAACTAAAATTTTGAGAAAATTTTCTATAGAAATAATATTTTGACAAAATTTTCTGTAGAAAAAACTTTTGACAAAATTTTCTATAGAAAAAAAGTGATAAAATTTTCATAATAAAATAAAATTTTGACAAAAATTTTTATAGAAATAAAATTTTGACAACAGTTTCTATAGAAATAAAATTTTGAGAAAATTTTCTGTAGAAACAAAATTTTTGACAAAATTGCTATAGAAAATAAATTGACAAAATTTTCTATAATAGAAAAAAAATTTGAAAAAAATTCGATAGAAATAAAATTTTGACAAAATTTTCTATAGTAAAAACGTTTGAAACTTTCTATACAAAAACATTTTTGACAAAATTTTCCATAGAAATAAAATTTTTAAAAGATTTTCTATAGAAATAATATTTTGACAAAATTTTCTATAACAAAATAAAATTTTGACAAAATTTTTTATAGAAATAAAATTTTGACAAAATTTTCTATAGAAATAAAATTTTAACAACATTTTCTATAGAAAAAAAAAATTTAACCAAATTTTCTATAGAAATAAAATTTTGACCAAATTTTCTATAGAAATAAAATTTTGAAAAAATTTTCTATCGAAATAAAATTTTAACAAAATTTTCCATAGAAATAAAATTTTGACAACACTTTCTATAGAAATATAATTTTGACAACATTTTCTATAAAAATAAAATTTTTAAAAAATTTCCTGTATAAATAAAATATTAAGAAAATTTTCTATAGAAATAAAATTTTGAGAATATTTGCTATAGAAATAAAATTTTCTTTAGAAATAAAATTTTGACAAAATTTTCTATAGAAATAAAATTTTAACAAAATTTTCCATAGAAATAAAATTTTGACAACATTTTCTATAGAAATATAATTTTGAAAACAATTTCTATAAAAATAAAATTTTTAAAAAATTTCCTGTATAAATAAAATTTTAAGAAAATTTTCTATAGAAATAAAATTTTGAGAATATTTGCTATAGAAATAAAATTTTCTCTAGAAATAAAATTTTTCTATATTCTATATTTTCGATAGAAAAAAATTTTTGACAAAATTTTCTATAACAAAATAAAATTTAGACAAAATTTTTTATAGAAATAAAATTTTGACAAAATTTTTTATAGAAATAAAATTTTGACAAAATTTTTTATAGAAATAAAATTTTAACCAAATTTTCTATAGAAATATAATTTTGACAAAATTTTCTATTGAAATAAAATTTTGACAACATTTTCTTTAGAAATAAAAGTTTGACAAAATTTTCTATAGAAATAAAATTTTAACAAAATTTTCTATAGAAATAAAATTTTGACAACATTTTCTATGGAAATATAATTTTGACAACATTTTCTATGGAAATACAATTTTGACAACATTTTCTATAAACATAAAATTTTTAAAAAAATTCCTGTATATTTTTAAATTTTATTTTAAGAAAAATTTTATTTTAAGAAAATTTTCTATAGAAATAAAATTTTGAGAATATTTGCTATAGAAATAAAATTTTGACAACATATTCTATAGCAATAAAATTCAATAAATTTTTTTTGTTTGGTAGTTTTGTGGTAGAATTTTCTCCAAATTTTGGTAGATTACACTAGTTTACACTGAAAATGTACATTTGATGGGAGGTGACTTTGTTTATATATTTTAATCTGCTGAATTCGAAAAAAATGCTAAAAATTTTTTTATGGAACAGTTTTTGAAATATCCTGTTATTTTTAGTTTTTCGCTCTTTTTTCACTAAATAAATTATATCTCGAGTCAGAATTGTCCGATTATATCGTTGTTAATAATTTTCATTTTAGTCGGTAGTCATAAAATCGTGTTCAGGTGAATTTGACATAGAAGTGAGACATAAGATCTCAATTTTCGGCTCGGGGAAAAGTATTTGTTTTTTGGTCCATCTAAAATAAATTTAAAATAATCAAAAATTTCATAACAAATTCACGTGATCACATATAAAAATTTATCTAAAATTTTCTTCCTTGTAAATGGTATAAATGTAACATATTCTCGAAAATAGTGGATCTCTCTAGAAATTTATCCTGCTTTCAGTAGTTTACAATTTTCTGAGTTATTATGAATATATGTTCATTATATTTATATAAAATTTCAATGTAATATCTAAAACTAAGTTCAACGTAATAAACGGTATTACGATTAAAAATTGCAACTGCCAAACGAAATGTTTGATGTTACAATACTAAGTGACAAAAAAAAAAAAAAAACAACTAACAAAGTTGCATCACAAGGAATCGATTTAAAATGCCGCCAGCGTATAACCACGACATAAAAAACTATGTGGCACATGCGTATAGTTAATGTGTTTTCAACCAATAAAGAAACAAAAAACTACATAAAATTAACAATAATTTTCAAAGCACGTCAATAAAAAACTGTCAACTAAATACAAATGAATTTATTAGAGATAGCAATAAAGTCCATAGGTCTTTGACCAATAAAAATATAAAATTGTATATATTCCCACATAAAATTTTAATTAGGGAATTTTCGGGTTTTTTTTTCTTTTTTTTTTAATTTGTAAATAAAACATTGATCTAGTTTATAGAAAATTTGCCTTACAACAAATATGCTACTGCTACCTTAATGTTGTTTTTGAATTTCTTTTTATTGACAAATTAAGCCTCAAAGAAATTTATAATAACTTAAAAAATTTTGAAGTTATTTTTTAGTGATTATCCTCTACAAAATCTAAATGACCATAATAGAGTATGGTATGATCTTTGACCAATAAAAATATAAAATTGTAAATATTCCAATATAAAATTTTAATTTGGGAATTTTGGGTTTGAATGAATTTATTATTGAAAAAAGTTGATCTAGGTTATGGAAAAGTTGACTTCCATTGCTAACTTAATCTTTTTTTTTTGAATTTCTTTAATCATGTTTTGGAATTTCTTTTTATTACCATATTAAGCCTCAAAGAAAGTGAAATTGATATTAATTTAATTTTTTTTTGAATTTTGCTTTTCTTTTATTTATTCTCTTTAAGTTTTGTCCTCTACAAAATCCCAGTGACCACACTCAATCATTAATCATTAAGGCAATTTACATTTGTTTCACTTTTAGTTTCAAAAATTTCACTATAATTTCTTGAGAATTCCTTGGACTGCCACTTTGAGATTTCATTAACCCTAAATTAGTCATACAAATTTATTCATCTGTATCGTAAATACGATGATGGCATAGCTTTGTATCATGGTTAACTAAATGGCTGGCTGGCTGGTTGCTTATTATCTGCCTCACCCGCTATTGTTGTTTCGCAGAGAAGAGGCTTCTTCAGCATGGATGATAGCAAATGAAGTGATGTGATTTTTGCTTTTGCTTTTTTTTTTTGGTTTGATTTTCCTTAGCATTTCTCTTTCATTTAGAGCCCATCTTATCTCAATGAGGTATTTATATCTTATCTTCTTTTGTGAATGAAGGCAACGTCAATGAAGTTACATTAACAAAAGTGGTCTTTAATGAATTTAATTAGTTACCAAGTTCGTTTTGTAACTTGTTTGTATTTTTTTATTATGATTTTTTACGTTGTTTTCTTTTTCTATATCAAAATTTCCGTTGAAAGTGAGAGTTTAAAAATGAGTAATATTGAGAAGAAAAAAAAATAAAACAAAAAAATTTTACGAAAGTTTTTATTTCGATCTTCTTTCATAAGAAAAAGAAATTTTTATTGGTTATGTTTGTATTTTGTTAAACATGTTTACCAATGTCTTTAGGCTTTTGGCCATGGGAAGGTACTTAATTGTGCTATGGTTGTGCTGTTAAAACGAAAGACTTAAGAAACAAACATGATATTTAATATGCTATAATACAATTACGATGACTCTCTATAGAAAGATCACGCAATATTAAATAAAAAAACAAGCATCGTTTGTTTATGTGAAATATATATTATTTTTGTTTTTGATAATGCGAAAATTAATGACTTCAGTTATTTATAAATGATTTCACAAAATATATAAAATGAAATTTAGCATGAAGTGTGAACTGTGCCGATTGATTATTCGAACTTACGAGGTAGAATTCAAATGATGATGGATGGATATTTAATGGAGTCTACGGCCAAATTTTTCGAATTCGGTTACAGGTATAAATTATACAATGTTTCTGAATAGGTTTTGGCTTTATATTTATTTAAAAAAAGAGCATCGAATTTCTTGACTATTTCAATAGTTTTGAAGAATTTTTTCCAATTTTAATGGACAATTTGTCTCAGTAGAGCTATTTGAAGTTCTACACAGAATATTTTAAGTAAAATTTAATCGTTTGAGAAACTTATGAACACAGTTTCAGCATTTTTTTTCCAATTTTAACGGACAATTTGTCACAGTTTTATAGAATTTCCTTTTATGCAAAGATATCAATTTTTGAGTTGAATCTCCTACATCCATAAAAAAGTGAACCCACCATGAAATAGGTTTAGGTTTATATTAGAAAATTAGTTCATAATTTTTGTTAAATTGGATAAAAATAAAATTTGTTTGTTGTTTAATAAAATTTAATATTTTGGAAGAAAAAGTTGGTATTAAAAATTGTTAAAATGAACGTAGCGCCATATGAAACTCTAGACAGACACAATTTAAGTAAAATTTAATCGTTTGAGAAATTTATGAAAACATTTTCAGCAAACTACACCTATTTTAGGAAAAAAATGAACTATATTTATTTAATTAAAAAACTATATTTATATTTAAAAAAATTGTGTACTTAATTTGAACTATTTTCATATTTAGAAAAATTGTGTACTTAATTTGTATAACATTTTTTCTCATTTTTAGTTCAAGCTTGACATCTTTTTGTTTTAGTTTTTATTTATTCATAATTCATCCAAAAATTTCGCAATTTTCGCTGACTAGCTTCCTCAGAGGTATCCAGCAAAAAAAGCGTCGCCAAAAAAGTAGTGAAAATGTTATTTTTGGAAGCGGAATTAGTGCAAAATTGGCGAAGAAGCAATGAATTCAACATGGGCTTGGCATAGGACGGATGTCCACCATTTCAACAGCCGTTGCACTGAATTTGCATCACTTCTTAAGGTTTTAACCGAATTCATTGTTTTGGATGTGAATTTGCGATATTTTGCTAAATAAATAATTTTTATATATTTTTTATGATTTTTAATACATTCGAATGATTTTCTGAAACGTTTGAATTAAAATATTTTGAAAAATTTATTGAATGGATTTAGATTTTTTTTCGACAAAATGTCATAATTGGTAACATTTTATTAATGCTTACTCTGTTTTTAACCTTTTTCAATCAAAAAATTTAATTTTCGTATTAAAAATAAGAAAAATCGAGTTATAAATAATTGAATTAAAAGAACTTCCTGTGTAGTTAAAATAAAGAACATCTTTTGCAAGTGCTTTTAAAGTTGTGCCTTTGGAAGAACTTCCAAATTTTTTTGCGGGGTACATGATACATAAGACAATTACCATACAAAAAAATTCTTATTAGAGCTAGTGAAGCATCACTGCTCTCATTAGTTTTCTCTATTGCACAGCTCTGATTAAAATCCAACAAAAGTTGCTCTCGCACGAAGCACTTACAAGGAAATGATCGTCTGTTTTTTTTTTTTTTTTTTTTTTTTTTTTTGGAAAACCGGATATGTCACAATCTTACCACCAAAACAATGCAGATCAGTCAATTTTGAATGGTACAGAACCATTTCCCAGCAAAAAAGCGTCGGCAAAAAAGTAATGAAAATGTTCTTTTTGGATCCGGAAGTGGTGCAAAATTGACGCAGAAGCGATGAATTAACATGGGCTTATCATAGGACGGAAGTCCTCCATTTCAACAGCCGTTGCACTGAATTCGCATCACTTCTTTAGGTGTGATCCGAATTGAATGTTTTGGATGTAAATTAAAAAATTCTGTGATATTTTGTCAAATAAATAATTTTTATAATTCTTTTTAATTTTTAATGGATTGTAACGCCTGTCGGAAACGTTTGACCTCAAATATTTTCAAAAACTCACAATTTTTTCAGATTGGATTTAGCATTTTTTCGACAAAATTTAAATGATTTGTACCATTTTATGATTTTTTACCATGTTTTTAACCTATTTGAAACAAGAAAAGTTAAAATTACCCATGAAAAGTATGAAAAAACCAAGATATAAAAATTTAATCAAAAGAACTTCCTGGGTAATTAAAATAAAGAACATCAATGGGAGTGCATCTTCTGGAATTGATTTTAAAGTTGTGCCTTTGGAAGCACTTCCAAATTTTTTTGCTGGGTTTGTTTGCCAGTTGTCTTCTAAGAAATCAGGAAAACCAACCACCGATGATGTTTCACACTTCACCACATCAATGCGCAGTCTCAAACATCAGCTCAAACAACTGCAGTTTTGAGTTCAGAACATCGATTTGGTCGGTCATCCGCCGTGTATTCCTTCTACGTCAACGTTTGATGCGTTCAGGATGCATGTTTTAAGAGATACTTTAATTAGAGTGCCAAAATTGTTTCAAACGCATGCAAATGTATATAAATCTTAATGGGAATATATGATGAAAAACAATTAAGCCGTTTTCGATGATTAATATTTGTTTTTGTTTTCTAATCTCGAAATATAAAAGGCAATCCTCATATCTACTTTTTGTCAAGGAGAAATATTTTCTATCAGGGAAAAGCGTCTTTTATGCTAAAAAACCGCATTCGGCAAGAAATCCTTGTACTGACCAGGGATGTGGAGTCGGAGTCTGAAGATTTTTCTGGAGTCAGAGTCGCAAAAATTTAGCTCGACTCCGATACCGGCTAAATTAAATTTTTTTAAAACACTTCACATTGTTGTAATTAAACAAATTTTACGCAAATTAGTTTCCATTGCCTTATTCACTCGATCAATGTACGGTATGACTGTAAATTAAAAGCAACTTCCAATTACGAAGATCATTTTATGTTTCATAGAATGTTAGACTACGTCAGCAGATGGGCTGAATCGATCCATTTTAATGCCCACTACCATAACAAGTTATTTGAAATATTTCGAACAATAGATTTTATTTTTTTAATTTTATTTTGAGACCATATCCCTATCTATATACATATGTGGATATTGGCAGAATTTTTTTTTTTTCAAAATGTATTTCTATAAAAAATTTTGTCAATTTTTTTTTGTCTATAAAAAATTTTGTCAAAATTTTATTTCTATAGAAAATTTTGTTAAAATTTTATTTCTATAGAAAATTTTGTTAAAATTTTATTTTATAGAAAATTTTGTCAAAATTTTATTTCTATAGAAAATTTTGTTAAAATTTTATTTCTATAGAAAATTTTGTTAAAATTTTATTTCTATAGAAAATTTTGTCAAAATTTTATTGCTATAGAAAATGTTGTCAAAATTTTATTTCTATAGAAAATTTTGTCAAGATATTATTTCTATAGAAAATTTTGTCAAAAATTTATTTCTATAGAAAATTTTGTCAAAAATTTATTTCTATAGAAAATTTTGTCAAAATTTTATTTCTATAGAAAAGTTTTTAAAAATTTTATTTCTATAGAAAATTTTGTCAACATTTTATTTCTACAAAGAATTTTGTCAAAATTTTATTTCTATAGAAAATTTTGTCAATATTTTATTTCTATAGACAATTTTCTCCAAATTTTATTTATATAGACAATTTTCTCCAAATTTTGTTTCTATAGCAAAATTTCTCAATATTTTATTTCTTACTGATGCTAACTGATACTCACTTCTAAGTCGAAAACTCGTAAAAATCACTCAAATTTTCCTATACCTCCAATATATATATAGCGACTGATGAATCATACATTTGTTTTAGCTAAATTGCCTAAAAAATTATAAATATATTGTCCACATCCGGTCAGTTTTAAATATTGGTTAATGGGAACATAAACCTTTATATAAAGCACTCATTAAATTTGAAGGATTTGAGATTTTATCGAAATGTAGATCTAAATACAAAGTTGTGCAGAGTATATTATAGTCGGCCCCGCCCGACTACAGACTTTCCTGATTTGTTTTTTTACTAAAAATGTGTTTCGTTCCATAACTTTAGATTTAAATTTTTAATTTTAATTTAAATTTTAAGTACATAGATTTTGTAGATGTATATACAATTTAGTATCGATTCAGATTCAAATTCATGTATATGGGAATACAATGAGCCCCGTCCGACTTTGAACTTTCTTTACTTATATACATATACTGGAGACTGTTGGTATCTGCTCATATTGTGATGGGTATATAATTATTTTATTTATTAAACATAGGACCGACATTGCCTTAAATTTGGCATCAGATCTGAAATTAAGATCTTTTTTGTACACATAAATAAATACGATAATTTATATTGATCCATTTACGGTACCAGACCACTTTATTTTCTTGGAAATTGTGTATCTGATATCAGCAACCATATCAAAATCACCATAATCTAATAAAAATAATTATACAGTAAATATGCCTGAAAAATTAATGAGTACTGCAAACATATTTATATCGTTTCCAATAAGTAATTTCAAATAATCAAATACCTCAAGAATTCCTGTCATGGATTTGATTTACATATCTCCAAAATTTAACCCATTTAAGAAACGAATTTCCCCATTTCCCACCCAAAATTGTATGCTTAACAGGTCCAAAAAAAAAACACCAAACAAAAAATTACTCCATCTCCATATAAATCTGGGTTCTTCCACATTTTTCCACAACCATAAGAAACGGCTTTCTAAATTTACATGGTTTTAATAATTGAAATATCTTGCATTTGGCCGACATTTAAACAAGTGTGGTCAAGACTACAGGCTAATAAAATGTAAATTGTGTCACACAAGCATGTTTAAATGAAGCACAAAAAAATTGAGCTGCATCAGTAGTTCGTATCAAAACAAACCAGTCTAGTAAGCGTCGAAAAGAAGAAGTGCTCTCACGAAACCAGAAGAAAAATTAGACAACATGACTTTGATGATTCTATTCATTTTAAGCAGGTTACATATTTGCGCGTTGCTTCAAAGAATTTTTATTTTATTTTGTTTTATATCCAAGTTCAATGTGCAATTGCCTCTAAATACAGTTGCTTTTATATGGGACCATAGAGGATTGGATTCTAGTGTGAGGCAAGTGTTTGGCTAACTTACCATGTGATAATACAACCAATGAAATTTTCTTAGCAAGGCAAATGAAAGTAGAAAAGAGGAGCAGAAAAAAGCTACTAAATTATTGTTGCTACAACGGTATTATATAAAACAAGAAATGCTATTGAAAATTACTTGTGCAAAAATTTTTCTTAGTGGCTTAGACCAAAAAGATCACAAAGAATGACTGAGAGTATCTTTTTTTTTTGTTCTGTTTAAACTTAAATAGCATGCAAATGCAAAACTGAAGCTAATTAAAGATGAAAAGAATATAGATTTGATTAATTTAATTTTCAATGGCTATGGTGAAAGATAATTATTACCTTTAAAACAAAAGACTTAGGCAACAAACTTGCTTGACCTACCATGGAAAAGATTTAAGCAACAAACTTTAATATTTATTTCCTCTCTTCTCAATCATTTCAGACAGTCATGATCCAACAAAGCAGAATGAATGCCTACTTCGTTTTGGCCATAGTGGCCACAAATTGTATATTGCTGACATATGCTTATCCCCAAAGTGAAATTGCCCACAGACGTCTCTTGACCAGTAGATCACAACAGTTACAATCACCTGTATATAATCCAGCTGCCGAGGAGGCTCGTAAATATGCTGTAAAACCAAATGCCTCTAAAAAAGTTGCTCTAGATGCTGTTGAAGATGACATTGAAACAAATCAAATACAAGAAGCTCCCAACGGTTTCTCATGGTCAAATATGTTGTCCACAGTATTGACTATGTTCTTCAATGGTGGTGCTAATTCTCCTACAAAGTCAGATGATGTGGACAATATTGGCTTTGGTGGTTCTCCATGGGCTAATGTTATTTCAATGGGTTTGTTGAAAATTTTTAGAATCGTAGAAAACTTGGTATTTAATTTTTGTTTTCATATTTTTTGCCAGGTTTGAAAATCATCAACACTTTATTGGGTGGTGGTGCTCCCAGTGATGGTATCGATAAGGTCGATAATGGTGGCTCCCCTATGCAGGTAAATTAATTTATTTATTTTAGAAAAAATTATGTTTTATTTCTTTTTGACGCTTTTTTCTCAAAATTCTAAGTAGTGTGCACCATATTCTTTATATATTGGTTGTATATATATCTTTTTGGTAAACTAACTTCCATATGTGCTTCAAAATGCTACTTTAAGTTTCACTAGAAGTTATAAGATTTGAAGAAAAACTATTTTGTGAAATAAGATAAACTGATGAGAGCCACCGTGGTGCAATTGTTATCATGTCTGCTTTGCATACAAAGGGTAATGGGTTTAATCCCAGTTTCAGCCGAACAGCAGTAAATTATTCCGTAGTCCCCTCTCATTAATGCAAGTGACAGAAAACATTTCTCTAGGTGGTTTCACCATAAAGTGAAATGCCGTTTGGTCTCGGCTATAAAAAGAAGGTGTCTTGTCATTCAATTCAACATAGAATAGGAATTGAGATATAACATAACTATGGTATAAACAGCCTTAGTAAGCCTGAAATAACTCTACCTAATTGTGGACCAATTTTTATAATTGCCAGAGGAATAAAAGTCAAATGTTAATATCATCCGATATTCACATTGTCTGACGACGAGTTGTGGTTTTGATTTTAAACTTGGACAATAAAAGTCTTACTAGTCAACATAGATTATTCATTGGAGGGGTCCGCAATTCGACCAACTATACCGGTACCAGGGTCAAAGTGATGCGAGATTATTTTATAGTGATACGTTATCATTGTGAAAGATTACATTTTTATTTGCCATGTAACATAGGCTACATTTCTTTCATTTAACGTCGAATAGACTAAAAATTCGATATATAAACGTAGTCGTATACACCTTGTGAATACCAGAATACCTTTCCGGCTGATTGGACTATCTGCAAATTTTTCGGAGCACGTTTGTATATTTCTTGATCTTCAATGCGAATCGGTTAAAGTCTATACAATTTTTTGAAAAGTCTGGTGTCTCACTTTCAATCGGCGCTCTGCCAATTGAAGATTTCACTTTGTCAAATTTATCCGAGAAGAGTCACCGTACGCAGCATTCAAATCCTTTTTGAGTTTAATGTACAATTTACTTTCCTAAATTAAAAATTGTTTTACCGGCCCATATTGTTCTTCCTCAATTTTTTAGAATTCGCTTAAAGCCTTAATACAATACAAGGTGGAAAAAAACGAGTCAGATGTACCTGAATTTTCGACCATAGCTTTATGACAATCTTCTACAACACGGGGTGGTTAAGGTTAAAGCCTGATTGAGCCCTCTATTTATATATGTTGAAATAGCATGCAAAGCTGTCGTGGTGCTATGCACTTTATGGAATCCATTATGATGAATGACAGCTGGAAATGTTTCTACACGGATGGGGAGGAGTAGTGTCTCCTTGTCTTGGCTAATGGTGAGAGAAGGGAAAACTGTATGTAGATCACCCTTACTCGAGTCTTTGTCTGGTTTCAGTAGTAGAATAACCCTACCCATTTTCAAGACATCGGGTAAAATGATAAATTTACGGGTCTAGTCAATTACTCAACTCCCAGTATTTCCAGTTGCTTCATTGTTTGCCTAGTTTTAGTAGTGGAATCACTCTACCCATTTTCCCGACATCGGATATAATGAGCGATTCCAAGGACAAATTGAGGAGTCTAGTCATGTAATCAACTCCCAGTATTCCAATATGCTTCACAATTAGCACAGAGATTCTGTCGTGGCCCAGCGCCTTGAATCCCGCTGCTGATGGCATTGGTAATTTCGGCTTTTCAATGAAGACCACAAATTAGCCGAATGGTTATCCTTTTCGTTTTATCACTTTCTGGATGCTTTACAAAATGTCGGTTGAAAAATCTCGCACACCTCTTCGGATCAGTCACCACCAAAGGTGAATATAATCCCATCACTCCTTTGTGGCGGAATTCGAGAGGACTCTCACTGTTGACCACAACTTACCTGTTCCGGTGCATAGGTTACATTTCTTCAGGTGCTCCAACCCTATCATCCGCTTGTGCCCGTCGACTACCTTACTAACGTCTAGATTCAGTTCCCTGATTCTGGGATCAGCAGAGTAAGCACGACGGCCTTCATCACTATCGTCTACTGGGAAGTGGGGTCTCACTTGGGCAATTCGACCAATGGGTATGTAGCGAGCGGCTGCTGCAATCATGAAGCCCCGGAAGACCCTCTGGTAGAGGTGTGCACGTGAGTAATATTTTACTCACGCACACTCATGACGGAAAAATCCTACTCACGCACGATTTTGTTTGGTAGGTCTCACGAACGGAAAGAAAATTCGTACTCACGCACAAAAATGTCGTGACTCACGAAAAATATCATGACTCACGAAAAATATTGTGACTCACGAAAAATGTTGTGAATCACGAATAATTTTATGTGTAATTTGCCTGAGGGGCGTGTCTGATTAAAATCGATTAAAACACGATTAAAATCGAGAGCGTTATTAAACTCTTAACATCGTAGGTGTCACTAAAATTGTAAATGAATGTAACTCTTGAGCGTTTTATGTTGGTGAGCGGGATTATTTTCGTGAGCGTAGTTCGTTATTCACGCACACTCACGAAGATATTATTTTCGTGACTCACGCTCACGCACGACATTTTGGTTTGTTAGTCACGCTCACGCACACTTTCGTGTCACGTGCACACCTCCATTCAGTATATCCCGTAATTCCGGGATTTTCGGGAAAGGGTTTTTTATTTTGAATCCCGGTATTTTTCGGGATCCCGAATATATACTACCAGTTGGTTAAGTGGCTTTCTAGAATTTTTAATTTATAAATTGGAAATTTCTTTCAGTGAAATGGAATTCGTCCCACATGAAATAAAAAGCAATGATAAAAGTTCCATATGGCATTAAAAAACCTTCGGGTTGCTGAAAAAATCCCGAGATCCCGGAATTCAATACTTTGAAATCCCAAATCCCGTCATGATATCTTCACATTCCGTTGAATATTTTTAAAAGAGACATACTCTTGAGAAAAAATATATAAATTTTTAACAATTGTTATTAATACTACACTGAAAAAAATTCCCACATAATGTGTGAAAGAACAAATTTCTTTAATATAAACAAATTATATTTAAAAATTTATTTGTCAATTTGTTTCATAAAATTTAGGATAAATATTTTTGAAATCCCTCCGTCCGTTCCTCCCCTGTATGCTTTGAAGTAACCCAGCAAAAAAAAAATTGGATGTTGTTCCAAAGGCACCAATTTCGTGTCACGTGTACACCTCTACCCTCTGGACCATATTCCATCTCTGAGTGTCGGAGGGGAACGGAAGATAAAGCGGAAATATTTGTATTCTCTGAAGCATTCCTAATCCGGCGTTCAGAGGTTATGAAATCTGGTCTGATTCCAGTGAAATGACGGGTTGCCAGAACACGACATTTATCGATGCTAAGAAAATATCTGGCGAACTACGGAAGATTACTGCAGCGACGGTCTGTGTATTCTCTGAAGCCTTTCCAATTGGCTTTCCTTTGGTAGATAAACGTCCGGTGTTCGGAGTTTATGAAATCGGAGGTTTAGCATAGGTTAGGTATATTGACATTGTGATACCTCAGTGGTGAACTTCTGTCTTATCACTGACTACTGCCCGATTCTATGTTAAGCTCAATAACAAGGGGCCTCCCTTTTATGACCGAGTCCGAACGGCGTTCCACATTGCAGTGAAACCTCTTAGAGAAGCTTTGAAACACTCAGAATTGTCACCAGCATTACTCAGGGAAATCGGAGGGTTGGTCAATGATTTGATCCCAGTGAAATAACGACACGTCATTTATCAGACGACGCTTAGGAAATGTCCAACGATCTACGGTAATCACCCATAATCCTCGTGGGTGCTCTCTTTGTTCAACGTGCAAAATGTGCAAAATGTGGAGTCATGGATTAACTCCGCCAAAGCTATCCCTCTATGAGATAATGCCAAAAGTCATGGTCTTCTCAATCAATCGGTTATGCCCACATAACAGCCACTCAAGGTGTGGACCTAGAGTACAGCTACCAACTGGCGACATGTATACATTGTGTAACTCTATTTCGACAGCTCCAGTGTTGACTGCTACCCTCCTTTCCATGTAGGGTCCACTAGTGTCTGGCACAGGCGTGATAGGTCTATACTGCACTTAACGGTGTAATATGAAAGCCAGGCTTCCACCTTCACTGCGTGTGTGATCCTTATGTAGCACATTGAATCTATCACAATGGCGCTAGCTACAGTTGTCATTCAGCTTCGTAGCGACCTTGATTTGCTTTTTATTCATAAAGTCTACAAATTCAAAAATCTTACCTTGGAGCCCGTTGCAACTAAATTATAAAAAAATATTCGCTTTCCGGAACTGATCTAAGACACACCATATACAGAATGCTGCTCAAATCGGAACAAGGTTTCCACCACAGGGTAAAATTGAGAAATATTTCATTTCCATCAGTCTCCATCAAGGAGTAAAATTAAGAGATATATTTATACGGGAGCCGGTAAATGTATTCGTATAAGCTATCTTCGAAATTGACCCGGCAGAAGGCAAAGAATCATAGCTCAATAATTGTCTGCTAAAAATTTGCCGGATAATGGTCAAAATTTTTAACTTAGTGTTTTGTTAGATCTATAAACCAATTTGCTTTCATCGACATACATCGGTTGGTATTATGATGTATCGAATTTACCATCGAACCATCCACCAATCACACATCCTGGTCTACATTTTTCTTTCTGATTGCAAAAATATGCACTCTATTTTTTTATACCATATTCTGTTTTAGTTAAGCATATACAAATAAATGTCATTTGTGAAAACATTTCCATATAAAAAATCCTTTAAATGAATCTTCATAAATCAATTACGAAACTTTTTTCGCACTTAAGCTATTTGAATTTTAAATTGAAATAATCCACATAAAGATTTAATTTCAACAAAACTGAAGATGTTGACACATTTATATCACCCACAGACACATAGACAATTTCACAAATTCCCATATTCATATATGTATGTGTCTCTTTCAATTATTCATTCACTCAGACAGTCTAAAGCTCCATAGACAAGGATATTCAACAATTTCTTAAAGATAGCTGGATGTTGATAGTAAAGAAGCATTTTGGGAAGCACATATGTTTTTGCTATACATAGTCTATGATATTATATTTACTATATAAATAAAAATATCCACACACATATATTATTAAATTAAAAAATTCTATTTTTATTTCTTTTTTTCCAAAAAAAAAAAAAACAAAAAAAAAATGTTTTCCGTTTATTTTCATGTTGTTGATATTGCTGTATTGACAATAATACCAAAAAAAAAAAACAAAAATGTATTTTTGCTTCTTTTATTGAACATACAAACATACATACTCATGTTTAAACTGAAAATACAATTTTTTAAAACAATACTACTGGTTAATGTGGTTATGGTTGGATTTATGCTATACAATAAAAAAATGAAAAAAAAAATGGTGGTTACAATGCTTGCAAAAAAATTAAAATAATAAACAGGGCATCTTGGCGGCTGTGTTATCATCGGTACTTGGTACAAAAGATCCAGAACAAGTCAACTCAATGGCCAAACAAGCTGGAGAGGTAACGAATAAAAATATCTATAGATATACAAAAAATAAAACTTAAGAAAGTTTTTCATCAAATAGTAACCACATAAAATCGAAACAAAACAAATAGCACTGAAAGAAAAATAAGATAAAATAAACAAAAAAATTATATATTATGATTATTATAATTTAAAACAAAATTGAAAAAAAGTTCCAATATTGTTATTTTTTTAAAATTTGGCTTCGATGCTAAATGAGATTCTACCAATGTTCTTGATCTATATTTGCTATTTATTTTCTTTCAGTGTTATTTTTAAAGTAATAAAATTTAACATGTAGTTATAAGCTTTACTGTACATTTCCATTTCTCTATCTTCATTCACCAAATGCTTTTCCTCAATAGCTTTCTTTGAATTTATTTTTTGTTTTTATTCTTTCATTTTCCACTAACACCCCCGCCACAACAAACACTTTAGAAATTTACATTTGATTATCTTTCTGTTAACCAACCAACCCCCCCTTCCCCTTCAATAGACCATCATCCACTATGCGACCATAGAGCAGCTTATCAGCCAACAAGCGAGGGAGTGAACCAGACAAGCATCAATATGTTAATTAGTTCAGTCATTGCCTGCTTGAGCTAGTTGGCCTATGGAGTGTAGTGGAGTGTGACATTCTCCTTTTTTGTTTTGTTTTTGCGTAAATGTACTTGAAATGATGGCATCCTTCTTTCGGGCCTTTTTTTCTCCTTTTGTTTGAAAATTTTCTTTTTAGTTTATACAAATTGTTATGAATCTATTGGATGCCCTGAAGACTTCATTCTCTCACCGGTCGCTGTCTGCTCGCTCCTTGGGTAAACGTGATTCTGTCAGTGATGCTGCTGTTGCCAGTATTTCCATGTTGAAGGGTTACGTACGCACCTACCGCAACTCAGATGACAAGTGCTTGCAACGTTATATGTGCGAGGCTAATACAGAATGTACTCGGGAAATCGGAGGCACCAGCATTTTCTGCCAATTGGGATCGTAAGTATTTTAATTTGATTTGTATGTGAACGAGTGGAGGGGGGGGTAAAGAGAGTAAAACCGAAACAAGTGTGTCTTGATTGCCTGTCTCCAGTAGTGATTTTTAATCTGTAATGGGGAGGAAATTTAATTTGCTGAAAAGGGGAAGAGGAAAACTTTTTAACAACATCGAACGAAAGCCATGCAATTATGATTAAAAAAAATATATATATACCCAAAATAAGGATTTAACAGAAACTTAAGTGATTAAATTGGTTAACAATTTTACCATGGAGAGGAGGTCTGAATTTCATAAATGACTTAATATTTTTTTCCAATTTTATATAATGTAGATATTGGCTATATATGTTATTGATTGGCTGTGAATGTTGAAATTTAAATGAAATTGTGTTTAAATTTTATTACTGTTGTTAAGGTTCTTGCGACTTGATGGCGTCAAAGAGAATTTGTGGTGACAAAAAGACTATGGAAATTATAGTGGTAACGCTAAAGAGAAATATCAAAGGACTGTTTGCTGTAAGGCAATAATGCAGGACTCAAGATGATTGGAATGATTATGAGAGTGATATAAGATATTTGGGCTGAACTGCACAACAGCAGGTTTAAGACTATGTCGAGCTCAACATAATCTACCGAAATTTGGAAAAAAATTTACCAACAAACTACCAAACAAAAGAATCTTATTCTGCAAAATTTTATTTCTCAAAAAAACAAAAAAAAAAATGTTCATATTTTATTTCTATAGAAAATTTTGTCAACATTTTACTTCTATAAGAAATTTTGTCAAAATTTTATTTCTTTAGAAAATATTGTCAAAATTTTATTTCTGTAGAAAAATTTGGCAAAATTTTATTTCTGTAGAAAATGTTGTCAACATTTTATTTGTTTAGAAAATTTTGTTAAAATTTTCTTTTTATAGAAAATTTAATCAAAATTTTATTTTTATAAAAAATTTTATCAAAACTTTATTTGTATAGAAAATTTTATTAAAATTTTATTTCTTAAGAAGATTTTGGAATGATTATGAAAGTGATATAAGATAGTTGGACTGAACTGCACAACAGCAGGTTTAAGACTATGTCGAGCTCAACATAATCTACCAAAATTTGGAAAAAAAAATTCCAACAAACTACCAAACAAAAGAATCTTATTCTGCAAAATTTGATTTCAAAAAAAATTTTGTCAAAATTTTATTTCTATAGGAAATTTTGTAAGAATTTTATTTATATAGACAATTTTGTCAAATTTTATTTCTATATAAAATTTTATTTCTATAGTTAGCAAATATTGTCAAAATTTTATTTCTATAGAAAATTTTGTCAAAATTTTATTTCTATGGAAAATTTTAACAAAATTTCATTTCTATAGAAAATTTTATCAAAATTTTATTTCTGTGGAAAATTTTATCAAAATTTTATTTCTAAAGAAGATTTTGTTAAATTTTTTTAATATAAATTTTGTCAAAATTCTGTGGAAAATTTTATCAACATTTTATTTCTAAAGAAGATTTTGTTAAATTTTTTGTCTAAAAAAATTGTGTCAAAATTTTATTTCTGTAGAAAATTTTGTCAAATTTTATTTCTGTAGAAAATTTTGTCCAAATTTTATTTCTATAGTCAATTTTATCAAAATTTTATTTCTATAGTCAATTTTATCGAAATTTTATTTCTATAGTCAATTTTATCGAGATTTTATTCCTAAGGAAAATTTTGTCAATTTTTTTTGTCTATAAAACATTGTGTCAAAATTTAATTTCTATAGAAAATTTTGTCAACATTTAATTTCTATAGAAAATTTTGTCAACATTTTATTTCTATAGAAAATTTTGTCAGAATTTTATTTCTATAGAAAATTTTGTCAAAATTTTATTGTCATAGAAAATTTTGCACAATTTTGTTACCATAAAAATTTTGTCAAAATTTTATTTCTATAGAAATTTTTGAAAATTTTTTTTTTGTCAAAATTTTATTTTTATATAAAATTTTATCAAAATTCTATTTCTATAGAAAATGTTGTCAAAATTCTATATCTATAGAAAATCTTGTCAATTTTTTTTCAATAGAAAATTTTGTCAAAATTTTATTTCTATAGAAAATTTTAACAAAATTTCATTTCTATAGAAAATTTTATCAAAATTTTGTCAAAATTTTATTTCTATATAAAATATTGTCAAAATTTTATTTCTATAGAATATTTTGTCAAAATTTTAATTCTATAGAAAATTTTAACAATATTTCATTTCTATAGAAAATTTTATCAAAATTTTATTTCTATAGAATATTTTGTCAAAATTTTATTTCTATAGAAAATTTTAACAATATTTCATTTCTATAGAAAATTTTATCAAAATTTTATTTCTATAGAAAATTTTATCAAAATTTTATTTCTATAGAAAATTTTATCAAAATTTTATGTCTAAAGAAGATTTGTTAATTTTTTTGTCTAAAAAAATTGTGTCAAAATTTTATTTCTATAGAAAATTTTGTCAAAATTTTATTTCAATAGAATATCTTATTAAATTTTTGTTTATATAGAAAATGTTACCAACATTTCATTTCTATAGAAAATTTTATCGAAATTTTATTACTAAGGAAAATTTTGTAATTTTTTTTTTGTCTACAAAACATTGTGTCAAAATTTAATTTCTATAGAAAATTTTGTCAACATTTTTATCTATAGATAATTTTGTCAAAATTTTATGTTTATAAAAAAGTTTGTCAATTGTTTTTTTGTCTATAAAAAATTTTATCAAAATGTTATTCCTATAGAAAATGTTGTCAAAATTTTATTTCTGTAGAAAATTTTGTCAAAATTTTATTGCTATAAAAAATTTTGTAAATTGTGTCAAATTTTTATTTCTATAGAAAATTTTGTCAAAATTTTATTTCTAAAATTGTTTTTGTCTATAAAAAATTGTGCCAAAATTTTATTTCTATAGACACTTTTGTCAAAGGTTTATTTCTATAGAAAATTTTGTCAAAAATTTTAATATATAGAAAGTTTTGTCAAAATTTTACTTCTATAGAAAATTTTGTCAAAATTTTATTTCTATAAAAAATTTTGTCAAAATTTTATTTATATAAAAAAAAAATTGTCAAAATTTTATTTCAATAGAAAATTTTGTCAAAATTTTATTTGTATAATTTCCGGTTGTTGTTCCGTAAACCATCCACCACAGTAGGCTTCCTTAAAGTGGTTTCACGACTATTGTATCCCATTGACTTTGGCATCAGAGATTTTTCACTTTATATCCAAGGCAATAAATGTGGTATTGCATTAAGGACATCAGTTCTTGGGTTCCACAATTCAAGACTTAGATCTTAAAGACTTATAGAGAATATTATTTCCATTGGTTTCTTTTTCTCAAATGTCTATAAGAATTTTGCTGGCTATATATAACTCATTAATTTATACAATTTATTTTATCCCATATAGCTATGCCACCAGCTACTTATTGGACCGCACCAATGGCGGAGGTAATTTCGAACAAATGTATGATGCTGGCCGCAGAGGGCGTTCCGGTTTCGATTGTTCGCAACTGTATTTGGAGTGCAATGAAGTTTAAGTCGTTTGACACCTAAAAATACCCAGGAATCTTCTACTCATACCCGCTAAACTATTTGAACTTTAGGACTGGTTTAAATTTTCACTGTATTTATTTATTTATTTTTAATTTATTTATATAATTAACCCAATAAATGCATACATTTGAAAATTATTTGAATTCCGAACGATTTCGTATTCAAACACTTTTCAAATTTTCATGTGTCATTGGGAATTTCTATTTAATTTATTTTCTTTCGTATTTTTATTATTAATAAGAAATACGATAAACGATTACTTATTGTATTATTTAATTTATTTAAATTATTTCCTTACTTCTAAGTATTTATTAGATATGTAAGAAGAATATGTATGTACTGATTAGTATAATGTGTCAGAAAAAAACGTAACACATACGAAACGTAAATATTCTTATCTCTGAAATATGATTAAAAATAAAACCCTTTTTTAATGTTAAGTCTAACGAAATAAATGTTGTAGTATCTAACAAAAAGCAGAATCCATTTAGGCGAATAAATAATAATTTATAATTTTCTATAAAATCGATATTCCGAAATAAATTTAAAATACATGAAAAGCATTTGAAATTAAATTTGAATTTTATATAAGAATTTTACTTGAAGGCCAATTATTTCCCAAGGGGCTGGCACCTTCAAATTCTAAAATGTCTTTGAAGGATAAACTAGGTTCCCAAATAAGAGAATTTTAAGGAAAGTTGAATTTCGTTTATTTATATTCTCCACTTTAGTATAACCGCTGCATATGAATAAATCATAAATATTGAAGTCTACCCGTTTCCATAGAGGTGAAAAGCTCTATAATCTAAAACATAAACTCAAATACAATTAGTAGTGTCTGCGATGTCTTTACAACAAATGCAACTCATATTATAAACAAATTATTATTTTAAACTTATTTGAATTCAAAGCATTTTATATTCTAGGTCACATGTAGGTTCTTGTATTTGCTAAGTTCAAGTTTAATTCTAACAATATAGCAAGGACTGCATGAGAATATTTCAAATGCACAGCCATATCATTTTGAGACTAAAGACGAGTTTCAACATGAATTCAACATATGTTTCAAAGAAAGTAATAAATTTCAATTTTAGAAATTAGTGAATTAAAAAATATTTACTAACGTATTCAATTTTATGGATGAAGACAATGACTGTTTTTGGTTCAGAACAGGGGGCCTTGAAGTTAAATTCAAACCCAATTCACGCAAAATATTTGGAAGTGAGTTGAATGGAAAGTTTTAAAACAAATATTATCTTTAATTACAACAGATTAAAACAAGTATATAAGGCCGTAAGTTCGGCCAGGCCGAAACTTATGTACACTCCACCATTGATTCCGTAGTAAGTTTGACAAAATTTTCTGTAGAAATAAAATTTTGACAGCAGTTTTCTATAGAAGTAAAATCTAGATTAAAAATTTTGACAACATTCTCTACAGAAATAAAATTTTGACAAAATTTTCAATAGAAATGAAATTTTGCCAAAATTTTCTACAGAAATAAAATTTTACATTTTCTATAGGAATAAAATTTTGACATAATTTTCAATAGAAATAAAATTTTGACAAAATTTTCTATTTTTTTCGTGTGGCAACCATGATTATGAACCGATATGGACCAATTTTTGTGTGATTGGGGATCGGCTATATATAATTATAGACCGATATGGATCAATTTTGGCACGGTTATTAGCGGCCATATACTAACATCACGTACCAAATTTCAACCGAATCGGATGAATATTGCTCCTCCAAGAGGTTACGGAGGTCAAATCTGGGGATCGATTAATATGGGGGCTATATATAATTATGCACCGATATGAACCAATTCTTGCGTGTTTGTTAGAGACCACATACTAGCACCACGTTTCAAATTTAAACTGGATCGGATGAATTTGGCTCCTCTAAGAGCCTCCGCAAGCCAAATCTGGGGATCGGTTTATATGGGGCTATATATAATTATAGACCGATGTGGACCAATTTATGCATGGTTGTTAGAGACCATATACCAACACCATGTACCAAATTTCAGCAACATCGGATGAACTTTGTATTTCTTTGAGGCTCCGCAAGCCAAATCTGGGGATCGGTTTATATGGGGCTATATATAATTATGGACCGATGTGGACCAATTTTTGCATGGTTGTTAGAGACCATATACCAACTCCATGTACCAAATTTCAGCCGAATCGGATGAAATATGCTTCTCTTAGAGGCTCCGCAAGCCATATCTGAGGGTCCGTTTATATGGGGGCTATACGTAAAAGTGGGCCGATGTGGACCAATTTTTGCATGGTTGTTAGAGACCATATACCAACTCTATGTATCAAATTTCAGCCGGATCGGATGAAACATGATTCTCTTAGAGGCTCACCGTGGTACAATGGTTAGCATGCCCGCCTTGCATACACAAGGTCGTGGGTTCGATTCCTGCTTCGACCGAACACCTAAAAGTTTTTCAGCGGTGGATTATCCCACCTCAGTAATACTCCGAACGGCGTTCCACATTGCAGTGAAACCACTTAGAGAAGCTTTGAAACCCTCAGAAATGTCACCGGTGGGATAATCCACCGCTGAAAAACTTTTTGGTGTTCGGTCGAAGCAGGAATCGGAACTACGACCTTATGTATACAAGGCGGGCATGCTAACCATTGCACCACAATGAAGAAAAACTAGAGTCATACAGACCCGATGCCTTTAGACAAAGTGATTTATTTCAAAAATCAATCATTAATGCACCTATATGTTTTCATGAAAACAACACCTTCTTGTTCGCTTTCTACCTCGCTGATGGTAAGACACCAATGAATAACAAGTATATACGGCTGTAAGTTCGCACAGGCCAAATCGTATATACCCTTCACCATGAATTGCGTATAAAGTTCTACTAAGAACTGTAAGTTCCCGATGGCAAGGTATCGATATGGACCAATTTTTGCAGGGCTATTATATACTAACACCAATATACTAACACCACGTCCCAAATTTCAACGGGATGGAATGAGATTTGCTCTTACAGGCTCCGCAAGGCACATGGTTTATGTGGGAGATATACTTAATAGTCGGTTTATGTGGGAGATATACTTAATAGTGGTCTGATATGTTCTATTTGCAATACCATCCGACCGTCGCCAATAAAAACTTCTTGTGCGAAGTTTCAGACAAACGGGCACCGTTAGATCGACTCAGAATTTCACTACGACCCAAGATATATAAACAATATTTTGATGTGGTACAAACTGAATGACAAAGTTAATATACCCTCTATCCTATGGTGGAGGGTATAAAAATCCAAAATAATGAACTAAGGCCAATTTAACTCTATTTTGGTTCATGGAATTCTAATAATAATTAAAAGGGGCAAAAAAACACAAATGAAGCATAAAGATTAACAAAATTTTGTCAACATTTTATTCCTATAGAAAATTTTGTCAACATTTTATTTCTATAGAAAATTTTGTCAACATTTTATTCCTATAGAAAATATTATCTAAATTTTATTCCGATCGAAAATTTTGTCAAATTTTATTTTTATAGAAAATGTTATTGATATAGAAAATATTGTCAACATTTTATTCCTATAGAAATTTCGTACTTCCCACAAAATAGTCCAGAATTTCTAAAATTTTATAACAAATGCGCCCATCTAGAACTTTGTATGGCGCTAAAGATATTCTTGCGATTTTTAATTCCAAATTTTTCCTTCTAACTACAAAAGTTTTTTTTATTTGGGTACTGGATATAAATAAAATAATATTCGTTACACTGATTACGTTTTCTTGACTTGCGTTTTAATTTAGCTAACATAATAACACAGGGTTGTTAAAATTATTTATCGTTACATCTAGCAAATATAGCAGCGCCATCTCACGGTGGTTAGCTAAACGTCCGGTTACAAACATTTATATTGCGATTTGGTGTCTGTGCGCACTAACTCTTAGTCGATTCAACCACCTTCTGTTTAATGGATTAGTCGGTAAAGTCTTTTTCTTAAGCCCTATGCAGATTCGGTGAAAATTCGTGTTGTATGTCAATAATACAGTTTTTCTTAATATTTCTTATGGCAGTAAAATTTAAACAATCGATAACAATAGTCACATAATTTTTAGCAGGAAAAAAACTACGAAATAATAGAAACAATGTAAAAGATCGAATCGAAAAAACGCTTTTCTTTTGGATTTAAATATTTTTCCCAATTGAAAAACAAAATTATTTGCAGGGAACATAACTCAATCGTGGAAGTCATTACCACCATGTGGGCACAGTTGTCACTCCATCCAAAAATAATCTACCAAATCTTGAAGAAAATTTTTTCAAAATTTCATCCCTATTATTAATATAGAAAATTTTGTAAAAAAATTTTTCCTATAGAAAATGTTTTCAAAATTTTATTTCTATAGATAATATTGTCAACATTTTATTCCTATAAAAAATTGTGTAAACATTTTATTTCTATAGAAAATTTTGTTAAAATTTTATTTCTATACAAAACATTGTCAAAATTTTATTGGTATAGAAAATATTGTCAAAATTTTATTCCTATAGAATTTTTTTTTTTCAAAATTTTATTTCTATAGAAAATTTTTTCAACTTTATACCTATAGAAAATTTTGTGAAAATTTTATTCCCATATAAATTTTATTTCTATAGAAATTTTTTTCAAAATTTTATTCCTATAGAAAATTTTATGAAAATTTTATTCCCATAGAAAATGTTGTCAAAATGTTATTCCTATAGAAAATTTTGTCAAAACGTTATTCCTATAACAAATTTAATTCCTATAGAAAATTTTATAAAAATTTTATTCCTATAGAAAGTTTTGTCAACATTTTATTCCTATAGAAAATATTGTCAAAATTTTATTTCTATTGAACATTTTGTCAAAATTTTATTTCTGTAGAAACTTTTGTCAAAATTTTATTCCTATAAAAAAATTAATTCCTACAGAAAATTTTTGTCATAATTTTATTTGTATAGAAAATTTTGTCAATATTTTATTTCTATAGAAACTTTTGGCAAAATTTTATTTCTATAGAAACTTTTGTCAAAATTTTATTCCTATAGAAAATTTTGTCAAAATTTTATTGCGTCAGAAAATATTGTCAAAATTTTATTGTTATTGAAAATGTTGTTAAAATTTAAAAAAAAATTAATAATTAAATATAAAAAATTTAATTCGTACAGAAAATTTTTGTCAAAATTTTATTTGTATAGAAAATTTTTGTCATAATTTTATTTGTATAGAAAATTTTGTCAACATTTTATTTCTATAGAAAATTTTGTCAACATTTTATTCCTATAGAAAATATTGTCAAAACTTTATTCCGATAGAAAATTTTGTCAATATTTTATTTCTATAGAAAATTTTGTCATAATTTTATTCCTATAAAAAATTTTGTCAAAATTTTATTGCTATAGAACATTTTGTCAAAGTTTTATTTCTGTACAAAATTTTGTCAAAATTTTATTCGTACAGAAAATTTTGTCAAACTTTTATTGCTATAGAAAATTTTGTCAAAGTTTTATTTCTGTAGAAAATTTTGTCAAAATTTTATTCCTATAGAAAATTTTATAAAAATTTTATTCCTATAGAAAATTTTGTCAATATTTTATTTCTATGGAAAATTTTGTCATAATTTTATTCCTATAAAAAATTTTGCCAAAATTTTATTGCTATAGAACATTTTGTCAAAGTTTTATTTCTGTACAAAATTTTGTCAAACTTTTATTGCTATAGAAAATTTTGTCAAAGTTTTATTTCTGTAGAAAATTTTGTCAAAATTTTATTCCTATAGAAAATTTTATAAAAATTTTATTTCTATAGAAAATTTTGTCAACATTTAATTCCTATTGAAAATTTTGTCAAAATTTTATTTCTATAGAACATTTGGCAAAGTTTTATTCCTATAGAAAATTTTGTCAAACTTTTATTGCTATAGAAAATTTTGTCAAAGTTTTATTTCTGTAAAAAATTTTGTCAAAATTTTATTTCTATAGAAAATTTTGTCAAACTTTTATTGCTATAGAAAATTTTGTCAAAGTTTTATTTCTGTAGAAAATTTTGTCAACATTTTATTTCTATAGAAAATTCTTGTCAACATTTTATTGTTATAGAAAATATTGTCAAAATTTTATTCCTATTGAATATTTTGTCAATATTTTATTTCTATAGAAAATTTAGTCATAATTTCATTACTATAACACATTTTGTCAAAGTTTTATTTCTGTACAAAATTTTGTCAAAAAATTTTGTCAAACTTTTATTGCTATAGAAAATTTTGTCAAAGTTTTATTTCTGTAGAAAATTTTGTCAAAATTTTATTCCTATAGAAAATTTTATAAAAATTTTATTCCTATAGAAAATTTTGTCAACATTTAATTCCTATTGAAAATTTTGTCAAAATTTTATTCCTATAGAACATTTGGCAAAGTTTTATTCCTATAGAAAATTTTGTCAAACTTTTATTGCTATAGAAAATTTTGTCAAAGTTTTATTTCTGTAGAAAATTTTGTCAAAATTTTATTCCTATAGAAAATTTTATAAAAATTTTATTCCTATAGAAAATTTTGTCAACATTTAATTCCTATTGAAAATTTTGTCAAAATTTTATTCCTATAGAAAATTTTGTCAAAGTTTTATTTCTGTAGAAAATTTTGTCAAAATTTTATTCCTATAGAAAATTTTGTCAAAATTTTATTCCTATAGAAAATTGTATTAAAATTTTATTCCTATAGAAAATTTCGTCAACATTTAATTCCTATTGAAAATTTTGTAAACATTTTTTTCCTATAGAAAAATTTGTCAAAGTTTTATTCCTATAGAAAATTTTGTCAAAATAGAGAGGAATATTTTGCAAAATCTACCATAACACCATGAATTCTACCAATGTACCAAACAGTAAAAAATCTACTATTTTTGGTAGAATTCTATCAACTGTGGCAACCGAGCATGTGGGGATCTTTTGAAGGCCTTGAAAAACATTAAAACGAGTTATATAAGTTAGAGGATCAAGTTGGTCCAAGAAAACTATATTGCAAAAGAGATTGCCACATTCCCAAAATTTTTGTATCCAGGATTTTCATACACTTCAAAATTCTGGTAGCCCATAGGCCAAAGAATGGACGGTTAAGCTGTGGATTATATGATGCGACCATACACTAATAGAAAAAGTTTCGTTATATTAACGAAATGTGTCGCTAAAAGTCAGCCAATGAAACGAATTCGTTGATACAACGAATTTTTTCGTTAATATAACGCATTTTCCGCAAGTCAACGTAACGTTTCGTATTCTTAACGAATATTTTCATTGTATTAATAAAAATGTTTCGTTATATCAATGAAAATTTTTCGTTGGCTGACTTTTAATGACATTTTCTTTGTGTATAACGGCAAATTTATAATATTCTGCAGTAACCGATCCTAAAAGCCTCTGCAGGATGGCAGAAAGAGACCTTAACATGGCATATGGCTGGACATGATCCAGGCGCTGATTATAGACCCGGAAAAGACAAAATAATTCCTATTCACTAGAAGGACTAAAATGTCCCAATATATCGAACCTAGTTTTTTGGGCAAAACGATACCAATGTCTGATAAAATAAAGTACTTAAGCATAACCTTAGAATTGGAAGAGCCACATCAAAGAGAGGACTGAGAAAACCTACAGATGTTGGGCACAGTGCAGAAGAGCTATGGGCACTCAATCCAAACATACGGGCCGATAATCTGGTGGACATCAATAGAGAGGAAGTGCAACATAGAAATTTTTTCAACGGGTCCAACGAACATATTGTTTTGACATAACTGGGGCAATAAAGACCACGTCAACCTTGGGAGACCTATAGAAGTTCAGATCATAAGCGAAATCGTCATGACTGCGATGAGATGATGGTCCTTCATGCTTTGAAAACATCTGAGTGTCACATTCTGACGGCAGTAAGATGGTCCTGGGGAAATGGGACTCAAGAACAGATACCAGAGGAACATAACTGCTACACCAATGGATCAAAGATGGTGAGGGGATGGGACTGGATGTGGATGACCCAGACACCGAGATCCTATTCCGATTATCGGACCACTCTCCCATCCTGTAGGCAGAAGTGCGTACCATAACAGAACGTGTTAATTGGCTTAAAATTAACACGATACCACAAAATCAATAAATACTCAAAATATGGCAGGATCCTTATCATATGGATGCCGGGATATACCTGAATAGGAAACGTAAAGGCAAGACCAATCAACAAATTCCATCCCTCTTTAATTCTTTTAAATCTATTTCAATTTGTCCCATAAATGACCATAAAAATCCATAAGAGATTTGGTCAATGAACAAAAATATTTATTATTCATTTTAGAGTGTCATCTTAATCTACGATTATATATTTATTATAATATCTAGTTCATTAGGTACTTTATTCACAATATACTTTATTATTTCCCCTTCATAAAGTCAATACGATTATTTGTATCGGAATACACACATATACATACATACACTTACACATACACACATACATATGCAATCAGATACGAGTATATACTCGTAACATATATTAAGAATTGATTTTTATTACATATTGAAAAGAAGCACTCAATTGAAGATATCAAATTCACCATTACCCAAATACAAAAGAGAAAATCTGTAGTAGTTATGTCCTGGAAATTCCGGAAATCTGTAAACAATTGTAACACATCCATTATCTATGATGTGTATTAAATTATAAGAAATGCGAAGAAGAGGAAGAATATAAAAGGAAATTATAATGAAACGCCGTAGCAGCAGCAGCAGCAGCAGCAACAGCATAACAGACAATAATTCACACATGAATTGTTTTCAAGTGAATTTTCCTTTAACACATTTACATGTGAAAATTGTACAAGGATATATTCAAATGAATGGGCATTAAGATGGGTCGATGGGGGCATTCATATGTAATGATGTGTTTGTGATGTGCAAAAAAAAAAAAAAAATAAGTATATAGGGCCGTAAGTTCGGCCAGGCCGAATCTTATGTACCCTCCACCATGGATTGCGTAGAAATTTCTATGAAAGACTGTCATCCGCAATCTAATTACGTGGACCAATTTTTGCATGGTTATTAGAGGCCATATACTAACACCACGTACCAAATTTCAGCCAGATCGGATGAAATTTGCTTCTCTTAAAGGCTCCCCTAGTCAAATCGGGGGATCGGTTTATATGAGGACTATATATAATTATAGACCGATGTGGACCAATTTTTGCATGGTTGTTAAAGATCATATGCTGACACCATGTACCAAATTTCAGCCGGATCGGATGAAATTTGCTTCTGTTAGAGTATTCGCAAGCCAAATTTGGGGGTCCGTTTATATGGGGGCTATATATAATTATAGACCGATGTGGACCAATTTTTGCATGGTTATTAGAGACCATATACTAACACCATGTACCAAATTTCAGCCAGATCGGATGAAATTTGCTTCTCTTAGAGGATTCGCAATCCAAATTTGGGGGTCCGATTATATGGGGGCTATACGTAAGAGTGGACCGATTTAGCCCATTTGCAATACCATCCGACCTACATCAATAACAACTACTTGTGCCAAGTTTCAAGTTGATAGCTTGTTTCGTTCGGAAGTTAGCGTGATTTCAACAGACGGACGAACGGACGAACGGACGGACGGACGGGCATGCTCAGAACGACTCAGAATTTCGGGGTGAATATATATACTTTATGGGGTCTTAGAGCAATATTTCGATGTGTTACAAACGGAATGACAAAGTTAATATACCCCCCATCCTATGGTGCAGGGTATAAAAATGCGTCGACAAAAAAGTAGTGAAAATATTCTTTTTGGAACCGTATGTGGTGCAAAATTGGCGCAGAAGCGATGAATTTAACATGGGCTTGTCATAGGATGGATGTCCACCATTTCAACAGCCGTTGCACTGAATTTGCATCACTTCTTAAGGTATGACCCGAAGTCAGTGTTTTTAATGTGAATTACAAAATTTTGTGATATTTTGCCAAATAAATAATTTTTATAAGTTTTTATGATTTTAAATTTTAACGCTTGTATGACATCTCGTCTAAGTGCAAGACACCTTGATATGAAATCTAAAATCTGTAGATTTTACCCCCATTATTCAAATGATTATGAGAAGTTAAATATGGAAATTTTTCATTCAGTTTCATGCAATTTTCATGTGCGCCTTCAATACCATCAAGAAGTGAAATCTGCTTTACCAAAAACGACGGTTTATATACATCCAAAGACTTAAATCGGGAGATCAGATACCCACCAAATTCAGCACACCTAATTGCGGTTCTGAAAACCCTACGGAATCTAGACCCCAAATCGGAGGGCGGGTTTATAAGGGGGATATATAAAATTCTGCACCGATACACAATATATTCGGAACACCTATTTATAGTCCTTTTGATAAAAAATACGGTTTCTAGAAACTCAAGAAGTAAAATCCTGAGATCGGTCTATATGTGAGCTATATCAAGTCATAGATCACACCATATTCGGCACACCTATTTGTATTCCTAAAATATATCTAGATTTCAAATTTCAAGCAAATCGGATATAAAATACAGTTTCCAGATGCCCAAGAAAAAAAATCGGGAGATCGGTCTATATGGGGGCTATACAAAAACATGGACCGATACTCACCATTTTCGGCACACCTATTTATGGTCTCAAAATATTTTTAAGTTTCCAATTTCAGACAAATCGGATAAAAACTACGGTTTCTATAACCCTAAAATACCTCTAGATTTCCAATTTTGGGCAAATCGAATAAAAACTACGATTTCTAGAAGCCTAAACCCCAAATCGGGGGATCGGTTTACAGGGGAGCTATAGGAAAACCTGGACCGATATAGCCCATCATCGAACTTGGCCTGCGTGCAGATAAAAGACGAATCCGTGCCAAATTTCAGAACGATAGCGCCATTATTGAAGACTGTAGCTTGATTACACAGACGGACAGACGGCCAGACAGAAATGCTTATATCGTCTTACAATTTCTCCCTGATCAAGAATATATATACTTTATATAGTCAGAAATCGATATTTCGATGTGCTACAAATGGAATGACGAACTTATTATACCCCCATCACCATTCTATGGTGGTGGGTATAAAAAATTCCACTGTAGTTAAAACAAAGAATCTTTTGGGAGAACATTCGTGGAAGGGCTTTTAAAGGTGTGACTTTAAAACAAGTATATACGGCCGTAAGTTCGGCCAGGCCGAAGCTTATGTACCCTCCACCATGGATTGCGTAGAAAGTTCTACTGAAGACTGTCATCCACAATCGAATTACTTGGGTTGCGGTAACACTTACCGATGGCAAGGTATCTTAAAACTTCCTAACACCGTAACATATACCACGTAGTACATACGTGGTATATATTAAACTAAAACAAGTATATACGGCCGTAATTCGACCAGGCCGAAGCTTATGTACCCTCCATCATGGATTGCGTTGAAACTTCTTCTAAACACTGCCATCCACAATCGAATTACTTAAGTTGCGGTAACGCTTGCCGATGGCAAGGTATCTTAAAACCTCCTAACACCATCTTCTAAATTGTATGTAAGTCCATACGTGGTATATATTAAATCAAAAAGATCGATCCAATACGTATATAATTCAGTTTAAAAAAGTAGACATAAAATTTTCTACAGAAATAAAATTTTAACAAAATTTTCTATAGAAATAAAATTTTCACAAAATTTTCTATAGAAATAAAATTTTTGACAAAATATTCTATAGAAAGGAAATTTTGACAAAAATTTCTACAGAAATAAAATTTTAACAAAATTTTCTATAGAAATAAACTTTTGACAAAATTTTCTATAGAAATAAAATCTTGGTAGATTATTTGTGGCTCGAGTGGCAACCATGATTATGAACCGAATAAAATTTGAACAAAAATTTGAACGTTCCTAATTTGAACCGGATTGGATGAATTTTGCTCCTCCAAGAGGCTCCGGAGGTCAAATCTGGAGAACGTTTTATATGGGGGCTATATATAATTATGGACCGATATGGACCAATTCTGGCACGGTTGTTAAAGATCATATACTAACACCATGTTCCAAATTACAACCGGGTTGGATGAAATTTGCTTCTCTTGGAGACTTCGCAAGCCAAATCTGGGGATCGGTTTATATGGGGCTATATATAATTAAAGACCGATATGGACCAATTTTTGCATGTTTGTTAGTGACCATATACCAACATCATGTACCAAATTTCAGCCGGATCGGACGACATTTTCTTCTCTTTGAGGCTCCGCAAGCCAAATCTGGGGATCGATTTATATGGAGGCTATATATAATTATGGACCGATGTGGACCAATTTTTGCATGGTTGTTAGAGACCATATACCAACACCATGTACCAAATTTCAGCCGGATCGGATGAAATTTGCTTCTCTTTTAGGCTCCGCAAGCCAAATCTGGGGATCGCTTTATATGGGAGCTATATATAATTATGGACCGATGTGGACCAATTTTTGCATGGTTGTTGGAGACCATATACCAACACCATGTACCAAATTTTAGGCAACCATGATTATGAACCGATATGGACCAATTTTTGTGTGATTGGGGATCGGCTATATATAACTATAGACCGATATGGACAAATTTTGGCATGGTTATTAGCGGCCTTACACTAACACCTCGTTGCAAATTTCAACCGGATCGGATGAATTTTGCTCCTCCAAGAGGCTCCGGAGATCAAATCTGGGGAACGGTTTATATGGGGGTTATATATAATTATGGACCGATATGGACCAATGCTGGCATGGTTGTTAGAGACCATATACTAACACCACGTACCAAATTTCAACCGGATCGGATGAATTTTGTTCCTCCAAGAGACTCCGGAGGTCAAATCTGGGGATCGATTTATATGGGGGCTATATATAATTATGGACCGATATAGACCAATGCTGGCATGGTTGTTAGAGACCATATACTAACACCACGTACCAAATTTTAACCGGATCGGATGAATTTTGTTCCTCTAAGAAGCTCCGGAGGTCAAATCTGGGGATCGGTTTATATGGGGGCTATATATAATAATGGACCGATGTGTTTCAATTTTTGCATGGTTGTTAGAGACCATATACTTACACCATATACCAAATTTCAGCCGGATCGGATGAAATTTGGTTCTCTTAGAGGCTCCGCAAGCCAAATCGGGGGAGCTATATATAATTATGGACCGATATGGACCAATTCTTGCATGGTTGTTAGAGACCATATACTAACACAATGTACCAAATTTCAGCCGGATCGAATGAAATTTGCTTCTCTTAGAGCAATCGCAAGCCAAATTTGGGGTCCGTTTATAAGGGGGCTATACGTAAAAGTAGACCGATATGGACTAATTTTTGCATGGTTGTTAGAGACTATATACTAACACCATGTACCAAATTTCAGCCGGATCGGATGAAATTTTCTTCTCTTAGAGTAATCGCAAGCCAAATTTGGGGGTCCGTTTATATGGGGGCTATACGTAAAAGTGAACCGATATGGCCCATTTGCAATACCATCCGACCTACATTAATAACAACTACTTGTGCCAAGTTTCAAGTCGTTAGCTTGTTTCGTTCGGAAGTAAGCGTGATTTCAACAGACGGACGGACATGCTCATATCGACTCAGAATTTCACCACGACCCAGAATATATACACAGTCTTACACAAGTTTACATACCCCTAAGTTTTTAACCTTCTAACTAAACATGTTTCTTGTTGTTGTTTATAAACCACACTAAACAATTTTTGTTAAAAATTAACAACTACTTTGTTTTTCAAATTATTTTACAAAAATTAAAGCATGTATATGCATAGTTTATAATATTTTATTATATAAATAAAATACAAATTCTTTAATCATATGTAAACTTGTGTGAGACTGTGTATACTTTATGGGGTCTTAGAGCAATATTTCGATGTGTTTTAAACGGAATGACAAAGTTAATATACCCCCATCCTATGGTGGAGGGTATAACAACTTCCCAATTTTTTGCTCGGACTCTTAGTGCCAAATTTCAAGTAAATTTAAAATTTTGGCTTCCGGTGGTCATATAAATCTATATCGGCTGTAAGATATATACATATGTGAACTATATCTAAATCTGAGCCGATTTCATCAATATTTGACATAATTGACGATACCAGCCCTTTGTGCAAAAGTTTAATCCAAATTAAGGGAGCCACCGTGGTGCAATGGTTAGCATGCCCGCCTTGCATACACAGGGTCGTGGGTTCAAACCCAGTTTCGACCAAACTCCAAAAAGGTTTTTCAGCGGTGGATATCCTCCCTCAGTAATGCTGGTGAAATTTCTGAGTATTTCAAAGCTTCTCAAAGTGGTTTCACTGCAATGTGGAACCCCCGTTCGGACTCGGCTATAAAAAGAAGGTCCCTTGTCATTGAGCTTAACATAGAATCGGGCAGCACTCAGTGATAAGAGAGAAGTTCACCACTGTGGTATCACAATGGACTGAATAGTCTAAGTGAGCCTGAAATATAGGGCTGCCATTATACCCTAACCTAAGGTGAAAATCTGGCCTCTAAGATCAATGTAAGTGTATATCGGGAGTAAGATAAATTTTGGAGCTATATCTAAATCTGAACCGATTTGGCTCTTATATACATACATACATAGTATGTTTTATGAGACTCACAAAACTTTCGGATGTATGAATTTTGAAGACGAATCTCGTCAATTATGACCACATCAGTGATAAATATATATGGCACATATATCTCAATCTGAACACATTTTTTTAAAACTCAACAGGGATGATCTTTCAGTCAAATTAAGGCCCTCTGCCCTTTTTCAGAATGATCGGACTTAAACTGCGAGCTGTACTTTAGACACAAAAATACAAAAACAGACAGGCGGACAGACAGATAGACTGACATCGTTAACTCGATTCAGAATTTAATTCTAAGATGATCTGTCTAAAACTGGTCCTTTTTTTAGCGTTACATACAAATGTACAAACTTCTCATACCATGTACAACAGTAGTGGTAAAAAAGTAAGTAAAGTCAAAAGTCGGACAGGGCCGACTATAGACGCTGTAGACCAACAATTTTGGTACCATGTCAAATCCATAAAATTTTTTGGGAGATGTATAAAGGTCTAAATTGGAATATACAAGTATATAAATCTGAAGTGATTTGCACAAAAATTTTTACACTTCTAAAATATATAAATCGAATATAAATATAATATAAATCGAGACAGACGGACATCGCTAAATCGACTCAGAATTTAATTTTAATTTAATTGTTTGCGGTCTTCAATCGACCCGCCCTAATATACATATGTTAAAATGCATACTCTCATATTCAATTGATTTTCATGGAGACTCTTTGTCACTAATATATTCACTCATACACACACACATACATATGCATATCGTAATAAATATCAAAAACATTGACTTCTACTTTGGTGACAATGCCAGACATCGAGTTCAAGTGTGAGTCAAAGTATTGGAGAACATACCGCAAAAGTAGGAGGCATTTCAAATAAATTTTTGTTCTTCCTCTTTCATTAGATCTTCTTCAAAGGATGACATATAAACTATACACACACACATATATTGTCCATATGTGTGTATGCATGAGATTATATACATAACATATAGCATACCATAGTACATATTAATCTGTTTGCAGACCATTAAATCATAGTCAAGAATTAATTCATTCATAGGCTAACACACACGACTATTGTTAGTTAGAGAGAAAATGTTAGACATTTGTCATGGTTCAAGGAAGGAAAAAAAAATACGAAAATTCACTACTATTAACCCAATAAAGCATTTCAGTCACATTGTGTAACAAGTTGTACGAATATAGACTACAATTAGGACAGACATTTCAAATAAGGATGGTTTTTGCGTCATTTGTCGTAGTCGATGGTTCATTGGAAAGTAATGACAAGAGATTTTTCTTATGAACATATGTCCATCCATTGAATTGAATGTCGAAAGGGTACAAATATAAATGGTGACAATTATTTATTTGTTTTATGAATAGTGTTCATAAAAAAATTCCAATGGTGACATTCATAAATTGTATGAACAAATTTCATTAATTAACAAGTGGAAAGTCTAAAGTCGGGCGGGGCCGACTATATTATACCCTTCACCACTATGTCTACCAAAATTTTTGATACCATCTTAACACCTTTAAATTTGTTGGGAGCTATATAAAGTTTTATATTCCCATATACAAATATTTAAATATGAAGCAATTTGGACATTTTTTTTAACTTTTATAAAATCTCTAGACTCAAAACTTAAGTTGGTTAATGACCGGGGCGGACCACAATGTTAATAAAAACAAGTATATACAGCAGTAAGTTCGGCCGGGCCGAATCTTAAATACCCACCACCATGAACCAAATATTAGGGTTTCCTTTGAAATTTCAGGAGGGCTTGAGGACTTGAGGACACAACCCGAAGATAAATTTAAAGATTTCACCTATGAGGACTATATCAGATTCTGGATTTATAAGAACCATTTTTGTTTGAGTTTTAAAGGAATCATTAACATCTCTTGTAAGTGTGCAAGAAAATTATAAAATAACGTCTTGATTTGATATCTTAAATCTGTAGAAGTAAAATCTGGAAATTTTACATTGAGTTTCAAGCAATTTTCATGATCAGTGCGCCTTCTCTTCTACACCCTCAAGAAGTGAAGTCGGTCTATATGGAGGCATTACCAAATGGACCGATAAAAACTTAATCCGATACACGTTTTTGTGATACCAGAATATTTACAATTTCAGGCAAATCAGATAAAAACTACGGTTTCTAGAAACCCAAGGAGTTAAATAGGGAGATCTTTCTTATGGGGGCTATACTAAAATATGGACCGATACTCACCGTTTTCGGCACACCTCTTGTGACCCGAAAATACCTCTAGATTTCCAATTTCAGCCAAATAGGATAAAAACTTCGGATTCTAGAAGCCCAAGAAGTAAAATTGGGGAATCAGTCTATATGGGGGCTATACCAAAATATGGATCGATACTCACCATTTTCGGCACACCTCTTTATAGTCCTAAAATACCTCTAGATTTCCAATTTCAGACAAATAGGATAAAAACTACGGTTTCTATAAGCCCAAGACCCCAAATCGGGAGATCGGTCTATATGGGGGCTATACCATAATATGGACCGATACTCACAATTTTTGGCACACGTATTTGTGGTCCTACAATACCTCTAGATTTCCAATTTCAGGTAAATTGAATAAAAACTGCGGTTACTATAAGCCCAAGAAGTAAAATCGGGAGATCGGTCTATATGGGGGCTATACCAAAATATGGACCGATACTCACAATTTTTGGCACACATATTTGTGGTCCTACAATATCTCTAGATTTCCAATTTCGGATAAATTGAATAAAAACTGCGGTTTCTATAAGCCCAAGAAGTAAAATCGGGAGATCGGTCTATATGGGGGCTATACCAAAATATGGACCGATACTCACAATTTTTGGCACACGTATTTGTGGTCCTACAATACCTCTAGATTTCCAATTTCAGGTAAATTGAATAAAAACTGCGTTTTCTATAAGCCCAAGAAGTAAAATCGGGAGATCGGTCTATATGGGGGCTATACCAAAATATGGACCGATACTCACAATTTTTGGCACACGTATTTGTGGTCCTACAATACCTCTAGATTTCAAATTTCAGGTAAATTGAATAAAAACTGCGGTTTCTATAAGCCCAAGAAGTAAAATCGGGAGATCGGTCTATATGGGGGCTATACTAAAACGTGGACCGATACTCACCATTTTTGGCACATCTCTTTATGGTCATAAAATACCTCCAGATTTCAAATTTCAGGCAAATTGGATAAAAACTACGATTTCTATAAGCCCAAGACCCCAAATCGGGAGGTCGGTTTATATGGGGACTATATCAAAACCTGGACCGATATAGCCCATCTTCGAACTTGACCTGCCTGCAGACAAAAGACGAGCTTGTGCAAAATTTCAGCACGATTGCTTCATTATTGAAGTCTGTAGCGTGATTACAACAGACAGACAGACAGACAGACAGACAGACAGACAGACAGACAGACGGACAGACGGACATCGTTATATCGTCTTAGAATTTCTCCCTGATCAAGAATATATATACTTTATATAGTCGGAAATCGATATTTCGATGCGTTACAAACGGAATGACAAACTTATTATACCCCCATCACCATTTTATGGTGGTGGGTATAAAAATATTGGAAATATTTAAATTGCATAAAATTTCTCAAGCCTGCATTTATGATTTATCGTTTGATACTAAAATTTTAAGTGTACCCTCAGTGCAAAACTTCACAATTTTCGAAGTGAACTTTTGGCCTCCGTGGTCATGTGAATCTAAATTGGGCGGAAGATGAATCGATTTCAACCAAATTTGGCATACCTAGCAAGAATGTTAGTCCAAAAGTTCAAGTAAATCGGAGTGAAATTTTGACCTCTGGGGCCATATAAGTGCGTATCGGATATATGGCAGCTATATCTAAATCTGAACCGATTTTAACCAAATTTGGTACACATAACGATACCATTAAACGTACCCCTTGTGCAAAATTTGAAGCAAATCACGGCAAAACTCTGGCTTTTGGGGCCACATAAGTACAAATCGGGCGAAAGGTATATATAGGAGCTATATCTAAATCTGAACCGATTTTAATCAAATTTACCAAGCATGGGTAGAATGTCAATTCTACTCTCTGTGCAAAATTTCACGATAATCGGTAGTAAACTTTGGCCTCTGTTGCCACATGAGTCTAAATCGGACGAAAGATATATATGAGAGCTATATCTAAATCTGAACCGATTTGGCTGATATTTTGCAAGTTTTTCGAGACTCATAAAATATTCGGATGTACGGAATTTGAAGAACATCGGTTGATAAACACGCCAATTATGACCAGATCGGGGATAAATATATATATGACAGCTATATCTAAATCTGAACCGATTTGTTCCAAAATCAATAACGATTGTCTTTGTGCCAAAAAACGGTCCTATGCCACATTTGAGGACGATCGTACTTAAAGACGACCTGTACTTTGCACTCAAAAATACATGAACAGACGGACAGACAGACAGACGGCCATCGCTAAATCGACTCAGAATTTAATTCTAAGACGATCGGTATACAAAACGATGGGTCTTAGACTTTTCCTTCTTGGCGTTACATACAAATGCACAAACTTATTATAACCTGTACCACAGTAGTGATGAAGGGTACAAAAATATTGGTTCTAAATGGCTACGAATGCATACATAATATTTATTAATTTTTTTTTTTATCACAAATGCAACATACATTCGTTTGGGCACTGAAAAATAATAACCTTAAATTAAAATGAAATTTTCTTTTTATACCCTCTAATATACCGCTTTTAATATTTGTCTCAGACCCCATTAAGTATGCAGTGTGGCTGATATGTATTGCACCCAAATTCAGGATGCTATAATTTCTGACAGCTTACAGTTTTATTCCAATGACAATTCTTTTTATTTTTGTACCAGCTAACAAAAATATTTAGATCCATGACATTGAATAATAAAGTTATTCGTGATTGCATTCAAGCGTTATAGCGTGATTGCTTTATATTTGGTTGGAAAACCGCTAGTGGCTATAGTTAAAGCCGTCCCACATTTAAATGTGAAAAAAATTATCAGTTTTACTTGGCAAAGAGGTCAGATCAGAACTTTATATATTCGATTGGCCACCAGTGGTCCAAAATACCGCAGAGCTATTTTGGTACAGCGTGTGATGGTTTTGTCGGCCGTTTGGAGGCCAAACGTAGCCAATTCGTACAAATCTAAAGTGATTTTAAAATTTGATGCACTGAAAAAATATCCGTAGTTAAAATAACTTTAAAATCAACTCATTTTTGTTGCAAAAAAAAATATATATGTTTGTAGCAAAATTTTATTTTTTATTCGACATTTTTCACAGCCCAATCAAATTTTCAGTTTTTAAGTATGCTTTTGAGGCTCCTGGTAGAGCAAATTTCATCAAATTTGTTTGAAGTTTGCTACTTTGGTTCTTTATTCCCAAATATGACTTTTGAGGCTCCTTCACCCGATTTTTTTTAAATGTGCTACTTTGGTCCTTTATTAACCACATATAAACCAATCCCCTGATTTCAATTCTGAAGCCTCCTAGAGGAACACAGTTCATTCGATCCGGTTAAAATTGTAATCAAATGTCGACTTTTCGATAATAGATACGTTTTGTCAACATCAAAAGTATGTTAGTAGAAACATGCTATCGATCTGAAACTTTGTTAAAAATAGTTGCTATATACGGGCGGCATTCGATACCGATATGGGACCAAACATAGCCCTCATATAAAAAAATAGGTTTATATCGATCCGTATATAGCCCCCATATAAACCGATCCCCAGATTTGATTTTCGGAGCTTCGTGATTTCCGGTTTAATTACCGTGCGAAAATTGGTTCATACAGATATAAATTTCAATTATGACAACAAACGGACCGACATCGCATGATATCTTAGAATTTTGTTTTCCTAATGGATCTTGACAAAATTTCAAGTCTTCATTATTGAAAAATGTAATGCGGTTACAACAGACAAACGGACGGATCTCTTAGAATTTTTCTCGCTCATGGATCTTTACTAAATTTCAAGGCTCCATTGTTGAGAAATGCAGAGCGGTTACAACAGGCAGATGGACATCACATGATCTCTTAGAATTTTTGTACCTCCTGGATCTTGACTAAATATCAAGGATCAGTTAATGAAAAATGTAGAGCGTTTACAGAAGACAGACGGACATCGCATGATATCTTAGAATTTTTCTTGCTCATGGATCTATACTAAATTTCAAAGCTCCATTCTTTAAAAATGTAGAGCGTTTACAGTAGACAGACAGGGCTTCGCATGATATCCCACAATTTTTCTCTCTTATGGATCTTGACTAAATTTCAAGGCTTCATTATTTAAAAAATGTAGAGCGTTTACAGTAGACAGACGGACATCGCATGATCTTTTAGAATTTTTTTATCCCCTGGTTCTTGACTAAATTTCAAAGCTCTATTTTTGACATTGTTGAATGGTCATAACAGACGGACGGACAACACATGATATCTTTTTCTCCCTGTAGGATCTGTTTTCTTTTTCAAGTCACCATTCTTGAAGAATATAGAGTGGTTACAACAGAGAGACGGACATCGCTTGATATCTTAGAATTTTTCTCCCTAACGAATTTTGACTAAATTTCAAGTATCTATTAGACAAAAATGTAAAGCGGTTGCAATAGATAGAAGGACATAGCATGATCTATTAGAAATTTTCTCCTTGATGGACCTAGACTACAAAGGCAACTTTATGGGCTACAACACCCTGATGGACATTACATGATTTCTAAGAATTTTTCACTCGGGTCCAGAATGAATATGTCCATTTTACTCATCCTTATACATATTTCTCTTAATGTAATCCGATCTTTGCCAAGATTTTACTTGTTCCAATTCGTTTTTTTTAACTACCTGTAATCATATTGTATAATACATTTGCCATATGCTAAAGTAAATGAATACCAGAAGCGGTATAAAAGAGAGCCAAGGACAATAATAAATATTTAAATTTTTACAAAGGGCCTCGTGGCTTTTACCTTCTGGTACTAGTGTGTTTCTGTGAGATGTTCAAACGAAGAATTTGATTGGGTCACATTGTCGACAGTTTGGGTGAAGCCATGTGATATGACAATTGGCTTTTCCTTTGCTCATATTTTCCCACCAAATTCCGCAAAGTTTCCGAAAGTTCTTATGTATTTGTCCTCGCCTTATGCCACCACAAACAACGACGACGTGTAATAGATCACATGTCCACTGAATAGTTCATATATGGATAAATCAATGAGATGCATTCGTATGCTGGTAACTTCGAATACCCCCATGACATTGGATATACATGTGCGGCCAGCATGCATCTTAAGCCATTGCCACACATGTCATTTCCCATGATTGTCCTTCGGACTCATGTCGCCACTCTGTGCCTTTTCACACACACATACATGTATCTACGAATACAGACTCCACAGTTCCATAGATTTGTGACATCCGGGCTTGTAATTGAATATACGAGCATCTCTTCATGTCCTTCATCAATTTATGTGGACATTTGGTCTGGTTGTGTCTGTGCGCCTTCTGTTTACAAAAGCATTTGACCGTTAATAAGTCCTTTAAAGGATACGATAATCTCAACATGAACTAAGGATGAAGTGTAGTTGCTCATGTCTTTCTTTTGTGTTGGTTGCTTGGTTTTTGTGTGAATTTCAATTGTCCGTAAGGACGAATGTTTGCCATCTTCTAAAGGATTAAATAGAGAATTTATTTGCTTAGTAAAGATTTTCGAAAGTGATTTCCAAAATAGCATAGAACATCCAGCACTTTGGGGAGAGAGGCTACAAAACAAACTGAGAGATAATACGAAATGATTTTTAGAAAATTAAGTGTATGACGATTTAAAAGCTTTTGGACTTATTCACACTTGCCGATGGTTGGGACAATTGGAAAAGAACAATATGTGATCGAATGAGATTTTAGCCAATTTAGTAGGGGTAACAGAGTATGGTATAGGAAATATGTTTAAAAACTAACACCTTTGAGCACACAGAAAAAGTATAATCGGCATCCAGCAGTCAATTATATTTACTTATGCAATCACAAAAGATAATAGTTTTCTATGAAATGTCAATTTCCATTCAAGTTCCAATGAAAATTTTATTTCGTTTTATCTAATCAAGCAACTTCCAAGTTATTGTCTTGAAACTTGACACAAGTAGTTATTGTTTATGTAGGTCGAATGGTATTGCAAATTAGCCATATGATACGATTTTTGAGTATAGCTCTCCAGATTTGCCACCTTAAGCGTTTTGATGCCACAGTTTTCAGTATCTCTCCTCTAAGCACCATGCAAACATTTATCTATGTCACACAATAATTATATATAGCCCCCCCCCCCCAAAAAAAAACAGACACTTGATTTGATATCTGGAGACTCTCAGAGGAGAAATTTCGATCCGATTGAAATTTGGTTGTGATGTAGGTATATATACCTTACGGAAAATTGAATCTAATTGCCAGGTACCAGTGCTCCATTTTGTCGCAATTTTTAAATTTTAATATAATTTAACGAATCTCTTTGTATTAAAATTTTATTAGTTCTACACATTTTCAGAGTTACAATCAGCAGAATAATCTATTGTTCAACATGTTCCAAAAATTGTCCCTTAGTGGTGCAATTTGAATGCGCAAAATGAAACCTGTTCCTAAGAGTGTGTCACAAACTGGTTCATGAGAACTTATCTATCGGGTAGTTCTACTAATTGGTCCCAGGATGTGCCCTTTAGAATGGGTTCAAATCGTGACTCAAGGTGTCAATTTACCCTGTCAATAACAAACCGATGTTAAAGTGCCCGGTTGCTTCCATGCGTTTTGACCAGACTAGTCCATCAACACGAGGGATTTGTCCTTTATCTGTCCTGCGTTTGATCCATTTCCAGCGGAGCACCTTCTAAAATTGGCAAGCGGCTATCGTTAGAACCCTTCAGAATTTAAATGTGAACAAATCTTTTGTTTCTCATAACATTGTTCTTTATCATGTCGCCTCGAGTCCATAAACTAGACCAAGAAAACGGTAACAAAACAAAAAAATGGTCCGAAAAGGGAAGATCAGATTTGCTTGAAATCCGCAAAGCAGTTGTAGAAAAATTGCTCGTGAACTGAAAATATCGCGAGAACACATATTTCGCTTGCCCGAAAGTGACCAGTTACCGAATTTGATTTTCTCCATTGAGAAGCCATTCCAAATTGAGCAGTTTGGGAATATGATTGTGTTCGGCCAAAGAGGTCAGCTATTTTGAAGTTTTTGATCAAACTTTGGTTAGTATGACAAATGTTTTAGAAGTTTTTTTTTTTCAGTATTTGCAATATTATATATTATGAACTCTCCTATTTGGAACATATCAAGGCCTAATTCGAAAATTTTATTTGTGAAAGATATTGAATATATGGAAAATTATTTCAAAGTTTTATTTTGCCAGCATTTTATTTATATAGAAAATTTTGGCAAAATTTTATTTTTATAGATAATTTGGTCAAAATTTTATTGCTATAGCAAATTTTGTCAAAATTTTATTTCTATAGCAAAATTTGTCAAAATTTTATTTCTATAGAAAATTTTGTCAAAATTTTATTTCTATAGAAAATTTTGTCAAAATTTTATTTCTATAGAAAATTTTGTCAAAATTTTATTTCTATGGAAAATTTTATCAATATTTTATTTCTACAGACAATTTTGTCAAAATTTTATTTCTATAGAAAATTGTAGTTTCATAGAAATTTTCGCCGAAATGTTATTTCTATAGAAAATTTTTATTTTTATAGAAAATTTTGTCAAAATTTTATTTATATAGAAAATTTTGTTAAAATTTTATTTCTACAGAAAATTTTATCAAATTTTTATTTCTTTAGCAAAATTTGTCAAAATTTTATTTCTATAGAAATGTTAATTCTATAGAGAATTTTGTCACAATTTTATTTCTATAAGCAAATTTTGTGAAAATGTTATTTCTATAGCAAATCTTGTCAATATTTTATTTCTATAGAAAATATTGCCAAAATTGTATTTCAATAAAAAATATTGCCAAAATTTTTATAGCTATTTTGCCAAAATTTCATTTCTATAGAAAAATTGGCAAAAATTTTATTTGTACAGAAAATCTTATTTCTATAGAAAATTTTGTCAAAATTTTATTTCTTTAGAAAATTTTTTCAAAATTTTATTTCTATAGCAAATCTTGTCAATATTTAATTTCTATAGCAAATCTTGTCAAAATTTAATCTGTATGAAAAATATTGTCAAAATTTTATTTCTATAGAAAGTTTTGTCAAAATTGTAATTCTATAGCAAATCTTGTCAACATTTAATTTCTATAAAAATATTGTCAAATTTTATTTCTATAGAAAATTTTGTCAAAATTTTATTTCTATAGAAAATTTTGTCAAAATGTTATTTCTATAGAAAATTTTGTCAAAATTTTATTTCTATAGAAAATTTTGTCAAAATTTTATTTCTATAGAAAATTTTGTCAAAATTATATTTCTATAGAAAATTTTGTCAAAATTTTATTTCTATAGAAAATTTTGTCAACATGTTATTTATATAAAATATTTCGTCAAAATTTTATTTCTGCAGAAAATCTTGTCAATATTTAATTTCTATAGAAAATATTGCCAAAATTTTATTTCAATAGAAAATATTGCCAAAATTTTATTTCTATAGAAAATTTTGCAAAATTTTGTTTCTATAGTAAATTTGGCAAAAATTTTATGTCTATAGAAAAAATTTTCAAAATTTTATTTCTATAGAAAATTTTGTCAACATTTTATTTCTATAGAAAATTTTGTCAAAATTTTATTTCTATAGAAAATTTTGTCAAAATGTTATTTCTATAGAAAATTTTGTCAAAATTTTATTTCTATAGAAAATTTTGTCAAAATTATATTTCTATAGAAAATTTTGTCAAAATTTTATTTCTATAGAAAATTTTGTCAAAATGTTATTTATATAAAATATTTCGTCAAAATTTTATTTCTGCAGAAAATCTTGTCAATATTTAATTTCTATAGAAAATATTGCCAAAATTTTATTTCAATAGAAAATATTGCCAAAATTTTATTTCTAAAGAAAATTTTGCAAAATTTTATTTCTATAGTAAATTTGGCAAAAATTGTATGTCTATAGAAAAAATTTTCAAAATTTTATTTCTATAGAAAATTTTGTCAACATTTTATTTCTATAGAAAATTGTATTTCCCTAGAAATTTTTGCCGAAATGTTATTTCTATAGAAAATCTTGTCAAAATTTTATTTTTATAGAAAAATTTGTCAAAATTTTATTTCTATAGAAAATTTTGTTAAAATTTTATTTCTACAGAAAATTTTATCAAAATTTTATTTTTTAGCTAAATTTGTCAAAATTTTATTTCTATAGAAAATGTTGCCAAAATTTTATTTCTATAGAGAATTTTGTCAAAATTTTATTTTTATAGAAAATTTTGTCAAAAGTTTATTTCTGTAGAAAATCGTGTCAATATTTAATTTCGATAGCAAATCTTTTCACAATTCTTTTTTTGCTATATAAATTTTTGTCAGAATTTTATTTCTATGAAAAATTTTGTCACAATTTTATTTCTATAAGCAAATTTTGAGAAAATGTTATTTCTATAGCAAATCTTGTCAATATTTTATTTCTATAGAAAATATTGCCAAAATTTTATTTCAATAAAAAATATTGCCAAAATTTTATATCTATAGAAAATTTTGCCAAAATTTTATTTCTTTAGAAAATTTTGTCAAAATTTTATTTCTATAGAAAATTTTTTCAAAATTTTATTTCTATAGCAAATCTTGTCAATATTTAATTTCTATAGAAAATCTTGTCAAAATTTAATCTGTATAAAAAATATTGTCAAAATTTTATTTCTAAAGAAAGTTTTGTCAAAATTGTAATTCTATAGCAAATCTTGTCAACATTTAATTTCTATAAAAATATTGTCAAATTTTATTTCTATAGAAAATTTTGTCAAAATTTTATTTCTATAGAAAATTTTGTCAAAATGTTATTTCTATAGAAAATTTTGTCAAAATTTTATTTCTATAGAAAATTTTGTCAAAATTTTATTTCTATAGAAAATTTTGTCAAAATTATATTTCTATAGAAAATTTTGTCAAAATTTTATTTCTGTAGAAAATTTTGTCAACATGTTATTTATATAAAATATTTCGTCAAAATTTTATTTCTGCAGAAAATCTTGTCAATATTTAATTTCTATAGAAAATATTGCCAAAATTTTATTTCAATAGAAAATATTGCCAAAATTTTATTTCTATAGAAAATTTTGCAAAATTTTGTTTCTATAGTAAATTTGGCAAAAATTTTATGTCTATAGAAAAAATTTTCAAAATTTTATTTCTATAGAAAATTTTGTCAACATTTTATTTCTATAGAAAATTTTGTCAAAATTTTATTTCTATAGAAAATTTTGTCAAAATGTTATTTCTATAGAAAATTTTGTCAAAATTTTATTTCTATAGAAAATTTTGTCAAAATTTTATTTCTATAGAAAATTTTGTCAAAATTTTATTTCTATAGAAAATTTTGTCAAAATTATATTTCTATAGAAAATTTTGTCAAAATTTTATTTCTATAGAAAATTTTGTCAAAATGTTATTTATATAAAATATTTCGTCAAAATTTTATTTCTGCAGAAAATCTTGTCAATATTTAATTTCTATAGAAAATATTGCCAAAATTTTATTTCAATAGAAAATATTGCCAAAATTTTATTTCTAAAGAAAATTTTGCAAAATTTTATTTCTATAGTAAATTTGGCAAAAATTGTATGTCTATAGAAAAAATTTTCAAAATTTTATTTCTATAGAAAATTTTGTCAACATTTTATTTCTATAGAAAATTGTATTTCCCTAGAAATTTTTGCCGAAATGTTATTTCTATAGAAAATCTTGTCAAAATTTTATTTTTATAGAAAATTTTGTCAAAATTTTATTTCTATAGAAAATTTTGTTAAAATTTTATTTCTACAGAAAATTTTATCAAAATTTTATTTTTTAGCTAAATTTGTCAAAATTTTATTTCTATAGAAAATGTTGCCAAAATTTTATTTCTATAGAGAATTTTGTCAAAATTTTATTTTTATAGAAAATTTTGTCAAAAGTTTATTTCTGTAGAAAATCGTGTCAATATTTAATTTCGATAGCAAATCTTTTCACAATTCTTTTTTTGCTATATAAATTTTTGTCAGAATTTTATTTCTATGAAAAATTTTGTCACAATTTTATTTCTATAAGCAAATTTTGAGAAAATGTTATTTCTATAGCAAATCTTGTCAATATTTTATTTCTATAGAAAATATTGCCAAAATTTTATTTCAATAAAAAATATTGCCAAAATTTTATATCTATAGAAAATTTTGCCAAAATTTTATTTCTATAGAAAATTTGGCAAAAATTTTATTTGTACAGAAAATTTTATTTCTATAGAAAATTTTGTCAAAATTTTATTTCTTTAGAAAATTTGGTAAAATTTTATTTCTATAGAAATTTTTTTCAAAATGTTATTTCTATAGCAAATCTTGTCAATATTTAATTTCTACAGCAAATCTTGTCAACATTATATCTGTATAAAAAAATATTGTTAAAATGTTATTTCTATAGAAAATTTTTTCAAAATTGTAATTCTATAGCAAATCTTGTCAACATTTAATTTCTATAAAAATATTGTCAAAATTTTATTTCTATAGAAAATTTTGTCAAAATTTTATTTCTATAAAAAATTTTGTCAAAATTTTATTTCTATAGAAAATTTTGTCAAAATTTTATTCTGTAGAAAATGTTGTAAACATTTTACTTCTCTAGAAAATTTAAAAAATTTTATTTCTATAGAAATTTTTGTCAAAATTTTATTTCTATAGAAAATTCTGTCAAAATTTTATTTCTGTAGAAAATTTTGTCAAATTTTTATTTCTATAGAAAATTTTGTCAATATTTTATTTCTATAGATTTTTTTTTCAAAATTTTATTTATAACAAATTTTTTCAACATTTTATTTCTATAAAAATGTATGTCAAAATTTTTTTTCTATAAAAACTTTTGTCAAAATTTTATTTATATAGATAATTTTGTCAAATTTTTATTTTATTTTTATTTGATAAAATAATTGTCAATAAATTAATTATTAATTAAACTTAAGTTCCGAAAAAATCAGATAATGTTTTTAATTTGAAAATTTAAATACATTTTTATTTATAACTGTGTGATAAAAACTAGCCTTTTCTTGATTGAAGCAATTTCAATTCACACTTTAATTGGATCAATTTATTTCGTGATTATATCAGAAAAAAGGTACTGCGTAGTAGAACTTTAAACGCAATCCTTTAAACGCAATTGAGGGTAAATAAGATTCGGTCTGGACAGTCTCTCTGTCTGAGTTATTTTTCTTAGAATTTATTATAAACCAATTGACGCCAATAAAATTAGCAGAGTAAAACAATTAATTGAAGCCCTATTGATTGATTGTTTTTCGTTAGAAATTTCATTTGTATTTAATTGATTTTCCACAGTTGATAGGAATATTCTTAACAACAATTTCAGAAATAGGACTATAATCGAACATCGGACGGAACATTGGAATAGGAGATCTATTTTAATGTTTCCATTTATTTTAAATAAAGTTTGAATTATAATTAAAAAGTAATTTTCTAGGGAAACCCTTTGCTTTTATGTAAACTAGTAATGTCATGTCATACGAACAACAGTTAGTGGATTTTTTTTCTATTCTTCCATTGAATTACTTTCCATTTATTTAAAATATAAAAGGGTATGAAATTAAAACGATTCAAACGATTCCAGTTAAATAAAGGTTTAACCTTAACCATTTAGAATTTTTAATAATTATTTTTTTTTTTCTCGGATTATTTGTTAAGAATACGTTTTGTATATTGCGTTAAGGATTCACTGTGCATTCATTGCTGTAAAAGGATCCGAAGGGGGAATGTTAAACAATGTATGAAAGGATATGAATAGGCATACAAATGTCAGCGAGTAAGGGTCCTTTTCCAATATTCCTACTAATTATAAAAATATAATGGAATTCTCATCAAATAGAATATAATAAGGTGTATATATTTGTAAGAACAAAATTGTAGAAAAATTAGTTAGAATTAATTACACGCCAAACAAAGTATATTTATATACTCGGTATTTGATTCAGAAAAGTTAAGGTTGCTTTTGAATAATTCATTGTCAAGTTGCGAATTTATTTACGTCACAGCATGTTATGGTATAACAATCATTTATTTCCAGGAATATAGGTCCTATAACAGTATCCTTGATTAATATAAGGCTTGAATACCAAGCATCAGTGTAGTTTGCCTGGCCCTGACCTTTCGGTATGTAAAATGGGATAATAAAAATATTTTCAATTCAGTTGGTAAGCAATTCCAAGCATGCGCAACTCTAATAGGAAGGGTTTTGTGATAAATTGAATAGGAATAAAAAATTTAAATTCCGCAGAGAATGCAAAAACAAAAAAAAAAAATATTGCGCTAAGAATTTCGGCTTATTGATTTTACAGTATTTCATTTTTAATAATTTTGGGAATCGTACGAAAACTTTCTTTAACTTTAGTTTATATTAACCGGTTATTGAACTTTAAGCCCTCGTTTAGTTCATAAAATGTTTGAGACATACTAAAAAAATTAAGATTTAATTAAACTGTGGAAAATTTCGAAAAAAACAACAAGTATAAACGGCCGTAAGTTCGGCCAGGCCGAATCTTATGTACCCTCCACCATGGATTGCATAGAAACTTCTACGAAAGACTGTTATACACAATCGAATTACTTGGGTTGTGGTATCTTAAATCGTTTTCTAAATTGTGAGTTAGTCCACACGTGGTATATATTAGACAAAAAGGTATGTAAGTCTACAAATAATTACGAATCGATGTGGACTTTTGCACTGTAGGTAGGGAGCCAGAATTGAAATATGGGGCTCGCTTATATGGGGGCTATATACAATTATGAACTTGATATGGACCAATTTTTGTGTGATTGGGGATCGATTTATCTGAGGGCTATATATAACTATACACCGATATAGACCTAGTTAGGCATGGTTGTTAACGGCCATATACCAGCACAATGTACCAAATTTCAACTGACTCGGAGGAAATTTACTCCTCCAAGAGGCTCCAAATCCAAATCTCGGGATCGGTTTATATGGGGGCTATATATGATTATGGACTGATATGGACCACTTTTGGCATGGTTGTTAAATATCATATACTATCACCACGTACCAAATTTCAACCAGATCGGATGAATTTTGCTTCTCCACAAGGTACCGCAGGTCAAATCTGGGGATCGGTTTATATGGGGGCTATATTTAATTATGGACTGATATGAACCAATTCATGCATGGTTGTTGGATACCATATACTAACATCACGTACCAAATTGCAACCGAATCCGATGAATTTTGCTCTTCCAAGGGACTCCGGAGGTCAAATCTGGGGATCGGTTTATATGGGGGCTATACATAATTATGGACCGATTTCGAAAAATTTTGCATGGGTGTTTGAGGCCATATATTAACACCACGTACCAAATATAAACCGAATCAGATGAATTTTGGTCTTCCAAGAGGCTCCGGAGGTCAAATCTGGTGATCGGTTTATATGGAGCTATATATAATTATGCACCGATGTGGACCAATTTTTGCATGGTCATTAGAAACCATATACTAACACCATGACCAAATTTCAGCCGGATCGGATAAAATTTGCTTTTCTTAGAGGCTCCGCAAGCCAAATCGGGGGATCGGTTTATATGGGGGCTACATATAATTATGGACCGATATGGACCAATTTTTGCATGGTTGTTAAAGACCACATACTAACACAATGTACCAAATTTCAGCCGGATCGGATGAAATTTCTTCTCTTAGAGGCTCAGAAAGCCAAATCAGGGGATCGGTTTATATGGGGAATGTAGACCAATTTTTGCATAGTTATTAGAGACCATATACTAACACCGTGTACCAAATTTCAGCCGGATCGGATGAAATTTTCTTCTCTTAGAGGCTCCGCAAGCCAAATCTGGGGATCGGTTTATATGGGGGCTACATATAATTATGAACCGATATGGACCAATTTTTGCATGGTTGTTAAGGACCATATACTAACACAATGTACCAAATTTCAGCCGGATCGGATGAAATTTCTTCTCTTAGAGGCTCCGAGAGCTAAATCGGGGGATCGGTTTATATGGGGGCTATACGTAAAAGTGGACCGATATGGCCCATTTGCAATACCATCCGACCTACATCAATAACAACTACTTGTGCCAAGTTTCAAGCCGATAGCTTATTTCGTTCGGAAGTTAGCGTGATTTCAACAGACGGACGGACATGTTCAGATCGACTCAGAATTTCACCACGACCCAGAATATATATATACTTTATGGGGTCTTAGAGCAATATATCGATGTGTTACAAATGGAATGACAAAGTTAATATACCCCCCATCATATACAAATGCGAATTTTGCTTAGCTTAGAAAGACGCATTTCTCTGATATAAAGTTTTTTTTCCTTGTCCAAAATTGAATAAACTTTTCATTAAGGTCGTTTCGTCCTTATTGTTGGGTGATTCGGTTTAAAAGAGATTACTTTCTTATGAAATTTTGTTTGATTAATGTTAACTTAGATTTAATAATTCGGAAATATTCTTCAAAAGTAATGAAATCGTTTTTTTCAAACCAAAAACACGTTCCAAAATAAGAGATATTTTCCCATACTTTATTTTAAAAACGTTTTTAACTTTTCTACTTGTAGTTAAGTCTGAATTTGGAAATTTAAATTGCCGTTAACACGTTTTTAAAGGATTTTGATAGCACATGAAGAAAAAAGCACCCATATAAACCGATCCCCCGATTTGATTTCCGGAATCACTTGGAGAAGTGAATTTCATCAGATCCGGTTTAAATTTCAAATGTGATGTATTTATGCGCCCTTTAATAAGCATGCAAAAATTTTGTCCATATCGGTCCATAATGGAGCCACCGTGGTGCAATAGTTAGAATGACCGCCTTGCATACACAAGGTCGTGGGTTCGATTCCTGTTTTGACCGAACATCAAAAACGGTGGATTATCCCACCTCAGTAATGCTGGTTATATTTCTGCAGCAAAAAAAAGAGCGTTGCCAAAAAAGTTATAAAAATGTTCGTTTTGGATCCGGAAGTGGTGCAAAATTGACGCAGAAGCGATGAATTTAAAATGGGCTCGTCATAGGACGGAAGTCATCCATTTCAACAGCCGTTTCACTGAATTTGCATCACTTCTTTAGTTGTGATGCGAATTCAATGTTTTGGATGCAAATTAAAAAATTTTGTGATATTTTGTTAAATAAATATTTTTTTATGAGTTTTTATAATTTTAAATGGACTCTTACGGTTATCGGAAACTTTTGATCTCAAACATTTTCAAAAAGTCAAAATTTTTTCAGATTGGATTTAGCATTTTTTACGACAAAATTTAAATGATTTTTACCATTTTATGAATTCTTACTCTGTTTTTAACCTATTTGAAGCAAAAAAAAGTAAAAATTGAATTAAAAGAACTTCCACACTGATAAAAATTTTGTCGTGAGGTCAAAGATTTCATGTCTTTAAAATACGAATGCAAATTTTGCTTAGTTTTATTCCTTATCCAAAAGTCGATAATCGTTTCAATGAAGTCGTATTGTCCTTATAATTAAGTAATTTCACTTGAAAATGGGTATTATAACATGAAAGAAAAAATATTTGGGCTAAGGTCAACTTGGCTTTAATAATTCAGAAAAATTGTTTAAATTTAATGAAATTGTCTTTAAATTTGTTGTCTTTTTGCATCTTGACAACAAAGCAAAAAATCGTTCAAATATAGGACATGTTTTTCAAAACTTTATTTTAAAGACGTTTCTTACTTGAAACATAGCATAATTTCTACTGGAAGTCGAGTCTTAATTTGGGAAATGAAGTTGTCGTTAACTCGTTTTTAAAGGACTTTGTAGCATATGAAGAAAAAAGCTGAAAAAATTGAAAATTAAAATTTGCTTCCTACACGGATGAAAAAGACTGTTTTTCATATGTTTGGCTATAAACATGATATGTTTGGAACACAAATTTTTAAACACAATATTTTTGAGTGCAAGCATATAATGTTCATAAACTAGCATAACATGTTTGGGACATATATGTTAATATGTTAGAACATATTATGTTTGGGACATAAAATGTTTGTAAATATAATATGCTTGGATGCAAACATATATTAATTTAGAAATAGCCTATAAACATATATGTGTTTAGTAGCTTGGAGCGCTATTTAACAGGGAGCGATATTGAATTAAGTTGGTGGTTGTTGCTTGTTATTACAAAATTAACATTTTATTTTTCCTTGGGCAATTGATCAGCTACTTCTTTGATCCTTACAAACTGTGTGGTCCGCTGTTCGAATCCCCGTCCGGCAAAAGGTAAAATTAAAATAAAAAAATCATACAATTGAATAATTTCTTCTACAATGTTTGTATTACAGAAAAAGGTGCTAAGAACTAAAAAATCTCGTGAAAGTGAGAAAGATGTGGGGGAATATACAATTGGGCAGAAACAAAATTTTGAGCATTCAGGTCGAAAACCTATGTTGTTAGCACCTATATTACCTGTTTATTTTCATAATTCATTATGATTGTAAATATATAAATAAATAAATAAAATTTTGAGCACAATATTGTTTGGGAGAATTTTTTTTAAGCATATAATATTTTTGGGTGCAAAATGCTTCCAAACATATTATATGTTCACATAATAACATATTGTTTTTTGGAAGACAACATTATTGAATTTGGATGCAAAAATACAAAATGTTTGGAACTTAGACTAACCAAACATATATTGTTTAGACTAATATGCTTTCAAACATATTATATATTGGAAGAGATCAAACATATAAATGTTTGGGCAATACCCAAAAATGTATATGCTTGAAGCAAAATATGTTTGGGAGTATATGTTACAGAAGCAATTTTTTATGAGCGTGTAGAAGCAAGTACACAAAACCCAAATTTAAAAGAGAATTGTGTCTTAAAAGTATCCTTATTTGTATTCTCCGCTTCTTTGGCTCGGAATTAATACCAAAATTTTTAAAGTAAACACAAAATCTTTGGAACCGGACATGTTTTTTTTTCAGTGTGGAGTAGTTAAAATGAAGAACATCTTTGGTTGTGCCTTTGGAAGAACATCCAAATTTTTTTGCTGGAATGGAATCGGGGAGCATTCAATGACAAGAGAGAAGTTCACCACAATGGACTGAATTGTCTAAGTGAGCGTGATACATCGTGCTGCCACCTAACCTAACCACGTCGGTCCATAATTATATATAGCCCCCATATAAACCGACTTCCAGATCTTCCCCCTCTTGAGGGAGTAAATTTCTTCCGATCCGGTTAAAATTTGGTACGGGATACTAGTTATGCCGTGCAAAATTTCCTCGATATGGGTCCATCGTAATATGTAATATGACTTTTATGACTTCCGGAGCTTTGTGAAGGAGAAATATTTATCTGATCTAGTTAAAATATTGTACGTGATGTTAATATATGCACTCTAACAACCACCCAAAAGAGCTCCATATCGGCCAATAAATATATATATAGCGTCCATATAAACCGACATTGAACAATGCTATACCACAACCCAAATTATTCGATTTTGGTAACAGTCTTTAGTATAACTTTGTACGCAATTCTTTGTGGACGGCATGGCCGAACTTTCAGCTGTATATATGGTACTTATTTTATATATAATTATAGATGAATATGGACCAATTTTTTCATAGTTGTTAGAGAGCATACGAACAAGTCTCAAAATATTGTTCAGGAGAATTCTAATTTTATGGATATTGATGGCTGAAGTAATCAAATAAACTTCCATGAAAAAACAGACCTGTGCCATCAACAAACCATGAGTCAATATACACCTGATACGGTAAGGAAATACTGCATTGAATGAGTAGAGACTTCTAAGCGTGAAATTTGCCTTGGAGTAAATATTCCCAGTGTGTCTCCTGTTATTAGATTTGCAATCAAAGTTCATCTGTATGAAGTTTTCTATCACCAACATTAATTCAAAGAATCAATCCTAAGGACTTAAGTTTCCGCAACCTTAAATTTGGCTTCTCCATATAGGCTATACCAGTTTTTCATTAATACAAACAGATTACTCCATTTACTATCTCCCTTTTTTTTTAAATAAAAATCTATTTATTAGAATTGTTTGTATGACATTTTAGACTCCTGCTTTCTTTAGCTCTTTATCAATTCTTAAGAACAATTTTCTTATATTCCCTTAATAGTTTAATTATGATATTTCATCTCAAGTTTCTTATTAGCTATCCAAAAATAAGAATTACTCAAGAAACCAGCAGGCAACATATAGGCGTATAAGTTTTCATATGTCTTAATAACCAATTTATTTAACCTATTTTGGCAATAAAACAGTTGGTGGCACGAAATTTCAAATGTGTCCACCTGCTGGGATCTTGCAACCATTGTAACATTTCAATTATATGAAATAATGACGGTAGGTTTATGAAATCCAATGGAAGCTTGTTGCAGTGAAGTGTGATATGATATGTGTGATTTATACACTGATAGAAATGTTTCGAAATTTGATATTAAAATTGTCCCAACGGAATAGTTTCATTCATACAATGAAAGTTTTTCTTAATTCGATAGTTCGGTTAACAGTCTTTAGTACGTAATCTGTAGTGGAGGGTACATATGATTCGTCTGTACCTTATTATTACTACTAAACCATGGATTGTACGCAAAGTTCTGCAAAAGAATGTCACCAAATTCCAATTACTTTGATTGTGGTAAAAATTGCCTCTGTCAAGGCAATGTCTTATTCCTAAACATTGCCTTCCAAATTCTAAGATACGGACTAAATGCTAGAAAAAAACAACAGATTAAATGCATATATGAGACTCTTTAATTATTGATCGGTTCATACATAGGAGTTTAAAAGTATAAGTAATGAACTGATATGATCCAATTCTTTTATGGTAATTGGATGGCAAAACTTCCTCCGGATAGGATGAAACTTGAAAATAATTATTCACTGTTGCCACAGTTTATAGAATTCCACCAATATAGGAAGATTTTTTATTAGTAGAAATAAAATTTTGACAAAATTTTCTTTAGAAAAAGGTTTTGACTAAATTTTCTATCGAAATAAAATTTTGACAAAATTTTCTATAGAAAAAAAATTGAAAAAATTTTCTATAAAATAAAATTTTGTAAATATTTTCTATAGAAATTAAATATTAACAAAATTTTATATAGAAATAAAATTTTAAAAAAATTTTCTATACAAATTAAATTATGACAAAACTTTCTATAGAAAAAAAAATTTTGAAAAATTTTCGATAAAAATTAAATTTTTGTATAGAAATAGAAATAGAATTTTGACAAAATTTTCTATTGAAAACACATATTGAGCAAATTTTGACAAAAAATTTCTATGGAAATAAAATTATGACAAAATTTTTATTAAAATAAAATTTGACAAGATTTTCTATAGGAATAAAATTTTGATAAAAGTTTCTATAGAAAAAAATTAAAAAAATTTTCTATAGAAAAAAATTGAAATAAAATTTTGACAAAATTTTTCTATAGAAATAAAATTTTAACAAAATTTTTTAGAAATAAAATTTTGAAAAACATTTTCTATTGAAATAAAATTTTGAGAATATTTTCTATAGAAATAAAATTGTCAGAAAATTTTCTATATAAATAAAATTTTGAAAAAAAAAACATCTGTAGAAATAAAATTTTGTTCCTCTAGCTACATTTGTAGTTTAGGTTTATGATTTTAAGCTGAAATCAAAAACAACAAAAATGACTGAAGAATATGACTGAAAAAATTTTTCTATAGAAATAAAATTTTAACAAAATTTTCTTAGAAATAAAATTTTGAAAAATATTTCCTATTGAAATAAATTTTGAGAATATTTTCTATAGAAATAAAATTGTCAGAAAATTTTCTATATAAATAAAATTTTGAAAAAAAAAAAACAAAATTCTGTAGAAATAAAATTTTGTTCTTTTCCACTGTTTGTTAAGCTACACTTGTAGTTTAGGTTTATGGTTTTAAGCTGAAATCAAAAACAACAAAAATGATTGAAGTATAAACAAACAATAACAAAGCAAAATGAATGAAGTAAGAGGAAGCACGCTCAAAGAAAAAACAGCAAACTGCACTCAAATCGATGATTTGGCAGTGGCAAAGGAAATGAGATATGTTTGTACACATTTATTTCGGCAAAGGCCGGCTATCATAAACTTTTTTTCGGAAGGTTTAAATGTGGTTCACTTTGGGTTTGGTGAACTACCAGAATTTGTTCTGATAATTGGCTGATAGTTTTGTTGTAAGAAGAGGATGCTGATGAGGAATGTGGTAATTTCGAAACGCGGGTCCACCCAACCATCTTGCAGTCTATAGGGCTTTGTCCAAATAAATTTGACAAACATTATTTTCTTCTGTTGGTAAAGCTACACTTGTAGTTTACTCAATGCGTGGTTTTAAACTGAAATCAAAAACAATAAAAATGATTGAAGAATAAACCAACAATAACAAAACAAAACGAAATAACATTTTGACAAAGTTTTCTATAGAAATGAAATTTTGAAAACATTTTCTATATAAATAAATTTTTGACGACATTTTCTATAGCAATAAAATTATGCAGAAAATTTTCTATAGAAATGAAATTTTGGAAAAACTTTAAATAGAAATAAAATATTGACAAAATGTTTTATAAAAATAAATTTTTGACAAAATTTTCTATAGAAATATAATTTTCGCAAAATTTTCTATTGAAAAAAATTTTGACAAATTTTTTTTTATAGAAATAGAATTGTGACAAAAAACAAGATAGCATTTTTATAGAAATAAAATTATGATAAAATTTTTATAAAAATAAAATTTTGACATGATTTTCTATAGAAATAAAATTTTGATAAAATTTTCTATAGAAATAAAATTTTGAAAAGATTTTCTATAAAAATAAAATTTTAAGAATATTTGCTATAGAAATAAAATTTTCTGAAAATGGCCTGTAGAAATAAAATTTTGACAAATTTTTCTATAGAAATAAAATTTTGACAAAATGTTTTACAGATATTAAATTTTGACGAAATTTTCTATGGAAATAAAATTTTCACAAAATTTTCTATAAAAATAAAGTTTTTGATTTTTTATAAAAATAGAATGTGGCAAAATTTTCTATTGAAAAAAAAAGACAAAATTTTTTATAGAAATAGAATTTTGACAAAAAACAAGAAAGCATTTTGATAGATTTTCTATAGGAATAAAGGGAGCCACCGTGGTGCAATGGTTAGCATGCCCGCCTTGCATACACAAGGTCGTGGGTTCGATTCCTGCTACGACCGAACACCACAGTTTTTCAGCTGTGGATTATCCCACCTCAGTAATGCTGGTGACATTTCTGAATGTCACCAGCATTACTGGTTTCACTGAAATGTGGAACTCCGTTCGGACTCGGCTATAAAAAGGAGGTCCCTTGTCATTGAGCTTAACATGGAATCGGGCAGCACTCAGTGATAAGAGAGAAGTTCACCACTGTGGTATCACAATGGAGTGAATAGTCTAAGTGAGCCTGATACATCGGGCTGCCACATAACCTAACCTATAGGAATAAAATTTTCTATTGAAAAAATATTCTATAGAAATAAAATTTTGACAAAGTTTTCCATAATAATAAAATTTTGAGAATATTTTCTATAGAAATAAAATTTTCAGAAAATATTCTGTAGAAATAAAATTTTGACAAATTTTTCTATAGAAATTAAGTTTTGACAAAATTTTTTATAGAAATTAAATTTTGACAAAATTTTCTATAGAAATAAAATTTTGAAAAAATTTTCTATAAAATAAAAATTTTGCAAAAATTGTTGTATGTTATAGAAATAAAATTGGATAAAAATTTCTATAGAAATAAATATTTTCAAAATAAATGATGAGAAATGTTTGGTAGTTAGTTGGTAATTTATTTCTCCAAATTGTGGTAGATTATTTTTAGCTCGCGTGGCAACCAGGTCTGTGGAGCCGGAGTCGGAGTCTTGGAGTCGGAGTCTGAAGATTTTGCTGGAGTCAGAGTCGAAGTCGTAAAAATTTTGCTCGACTCCGACTCCGGCTAAACCAAATTTTTTAAAACACTTCACATTTTTGTAACTAAGCAAGTTTTTACTCAAATTAGTTTCCATTGCGTTATTCATTCGATCAATGTACAGCATGATTGTAAATGAAAATCAACTTCCAATTACGGCTATATTTTTATGTTTCCTAGAATTTTAGACTAGCGGATGAGCTGGATCGATCCATTTTAATGCCCATATCAATTTATTTGAAATATTTCGAACAATCGAAATTAGTTTTTTTATACCCTCCACCATAGGATGGGGGTATATTAACTTTGTCATTCCGTTTGTAACACATCGAAATATTGCTCTAAGACCCCATAAAGTATATATATTCTGGGTCGTGGTGAAATTCTGAGTCGATCTAAGCATGTCCGTCCGTCCGTCTGTCCGTCTGTCCGTCCGTCCGTCTGTCCGTCTGTCCGGCTGTCCGTCCGTCTGTGGAAATCACGCTAACTTCCGAACGAAACAAGCTATCGACTTGAAACTTGGCACAAGTAGTTGTTATTGATGTAGGTCGGATGGTATTGAAAATGGGCCATATCGGACCACGTTCACGTATAGCCCCCATATAAACCGATCCCCAAATTTGGCTTGGGGAGCCTCCCGGAGCAGCAAAATTCATCCGATCCGGTTGAAATTTTGTACGTGGTCTTAGTATACGGTCTCTAACAACCATGCAAAAATTGGTCCATATCGGTCCATAAATATATATAGCCCCCATATAAACCGATCCCCAGATTTGACCTCCGGAGACTTTTGGAGGGGCAAAATTCATCCGATCCGGTTGAAATTTGGTACCTGATGTTAGTATACGGCCTCTAACAACCATGCAAAAATTGGTCCATATCAGTCCATAATTATATATAGCTCCCATATAAACCGATTCCCAGATTTGACCACCGGAGCCTCTTGGAGGAGCAAAATTCATCCGATCCGGTTGAAATTTGGTACATTTTGTCAATATATGGCCTCTAACAGCCATGTAAAAATTGGTCCATATCGGTCTTTAGTTATATATAGCCTATGACTTATTACACAAAAATTGGTCCATATCGCCAAAAACAATCTACCAAAACTTTATTTCCATAGAAAATTTTGTCAAATTTTATTACTTTAGAAAGTTTTGTCAAAATTTCATTTCTATAGAAAGTTATGTCAAAAGTTTATTTCAATACAAATGTTTGTCAAAATTTTATTTCCATAGAAAATTTTGTCAAAATTTTATTTCTATAGAAAATTTTGTAATCTACCAAAACTTTATTTCCATAGAAAATTTTGTCAAATTTTATTACTATAGAAAGTTTTGTTAAAATTTCATTTCTATAGAAAGTTTTATCAAAAGTTTATTTCTATAGAAATGTTTGTCAAAATTTAATTTCTATAGAAAATTTTGTAAAAAATTTATTTCTGTAGAAAATTTTGTCAACATTTTATTTCTATACAAAATTTTGTCAAAATTTCATTTCTATACAAAATTTTGTCAACATTTTATTTCTATAGAAATTTTTGTCAAAATTGTATTGCTATTGAAAATTTTGTCAACATTTTACTTCCATAGAAAATTTTGTCAACATTTTATTTCTATAGAATATTTTGTCAAGTTTTTATTTCTATAGAAAATTTTGTCAAATTTTTATTTCTATAGAAAATTTTGTCAAAATTTTATTTCTATAGAAAATTTTGTCAAGGTTTCATTTCTATAGAAAATTTTGTCAAAATTTTATTTCTATAGAAAATTTTGTCAAACTAGATTATATACGTATTTAATCGGCCTTTTTTTGTTTAATATATACCCCGTATGGGCTAACTTACAATTTAGAAGACAGTGTTAAAAAGTTTTACGATACCTTGCCGTCGGAAAGTGTTATCGCAACCCAAGTAATTCGATTGTGGATGACAGCCTTTAGTGGAAGTTCCTACGCAATCCATGGTGGAGGGTACATAAGATTCGGCCTGGCCGAACTTACGGCCGTATATACTTGTTTAAATTTTATTTTAAGGCCATATACATATGTGGAATATTGACAGAAAATTTTTGCAAAGTTGTTTTTTATAGAAAATTTTGTCAAGATGTTATTTCTATAAAAAGTGTTGTCAAAATTTTATTTCTATAGCAAATTTTCTCAAAATTTTATTTCTATGAAAAATTTATTCAAAATTTTATTACTATAGAAATATTTTTTTCTATAGAAAATTTAGTCAAAGTTTTATTTCTATAGAAAATTGAGTTAAAATTTTGTTTCTATAGAATATTTGGCAAAATTGTATTTCTATAGAAAATTTTGAAAATTTTGTTTGTTACACAAAAATTTTTTCAAAATTTTATTTCTACTGATAATTTTTTTCTATAAAAATTTAAGTCAAAATTTTATTTCTATAGAAAATTTAGTAAAAATTTTGTTTCTGTAGAATATTTTGCAGAATTTTATTTACTACACAAAACTTTTTCTAAAATTGTATTTTTATTGATAATTTTTTTCAAAATTTTATTTCTATAAGAAAAAATTGTCAAATTTTTTTACCAATTTTTTTTACTGATGCTCACTGGTACTCACTGCTATAAAAAATGTATTCAAAATTTTATTACTATAGAAATATTTTTTTATATAAAATTTAGTCAAAATTGTATTTCTATAGAAAATGTAGTCAAAATTTTGTTTCTATAGAATATTTTGCAAATTTTATTTCTATAGAAAATTTATCAAAATTTGGTTTGCTACACAATTTTTTTTAACTGTATTTCTATTGTTAATTTTTTCAAACTTATATTTCTAAAAAAAATTTTGCCAAATTTTATTTCTATAAAAATTTTATTTCTATATATTTGGTCAATTTGATTTCTATACAAAATTTTGCCAAAATTTTATTTCTATAGAAAATTTAGTCAACATGTTGTTTCTGTAGAAAATTTTATTTCTATATAAAATTTTGCAAAATTTTATTTACTAGACAAAATTTTTTCCAAAATTTTATGCTCACTGATACTCACTGCTAAGTCGAAAACTTGTAGAAATGACTCAAATTTTCAAATTTTTCAATGAATGAATCATAAATGCATTTTTGCGAAATTGTCTAAACAATTATAAATGTTTCCCAAATATTGCCCGAGATTTTGTAGAAGCCTGATTTGAGATTTTATCAAAATGTAGACCTAAATACAAAGTTGTGCAGAGTATATTATAATCGGCTCGCCCGACTTTAGACTTTCCTTACATTTTTATTTTTTGTTAAAATTGTGTTACGTCCCATAACGTTAGATGTAAATTTTAATTACATAGATTTTGTAGAAGTATATACAATTTTGTCTAAATCGATTCAGATTCAAATTCATGCATATGGGAATATAAACCTTTATATAGCTCGCAACAAATTTAAAGGATTTGAGATAGTATCAATAATTTTGATCCACAAATACATATACTGTTGGTATCTTCTCATATTATGATGGGTATTTATATCATTATTTTATTTATTAAACGTTGCCCTAAATTTGAAATATAGAGTTCAATTGGCATCTAATGTGAAATTAAGACCTTTTTTTGCACACATAAACAAATACGATACTTTATATCGATCCACTTACGGTACCCCCACAATAGAACCACAAATTAGTGGTATTAAAATGAGATTTAGTTATATTACCCGGAGTCGACTCCGGAGTCGGAGTCGGAGTCGAGCTGATGAAAAATGCTGGAGTCGGAGTCGGAGTCGGAGTCGGAGTCGAGCAAAATTGGCTCGACTCCACAGCCCTGGTGGCAACCGTGCTTTGAATGGTACCAGTACGCAGAATATATGTACTCACTATGATTATAGATTGATAGGCCAATAGCCTCCATTTGCTAGTGCCCATATAAATAAGTTTATTATAATTTGTAATTATAATAAATTAAGTAATAAATAAACGTAAGAAAGTGCTACTTTTTTCTGTGAAGCCTCAGAGTTTAGAAATTATAACTTAAAATTAAATAGAAGGATCTTTCAAATAGTTTTAACACTTACAATATTTTTTTATGCTTTATATAGGTATATGCTGATTTTGATGTTTACTACTTATTGACAGAAGAAAATCGAAAAAATGCAAGGTGGACCCTCCCTAAAGCCAAGTTAGAAGAATAATATTTTAAATTGAGATTTAATTCATGACGCTCTCCTTTTCTCGTTCTTCCATATGAAGACAATATGTTATACGTCGACAATCGCTGAACTGCTTTGTTGGTCTCTGGTCTAGTACAATCGTATACTTGTTTATCATTGTTGAAAATTCTAAAATTTTATATTAAACAATTTAAAAATTTAATTTACTATCCACTGAATATTTTCGAATTTCCATGATTTTAAAATTCCTTAGTTATTGATTGATTCAAATTCACAAAACTTTAAAAACCACAAATCATTGACAACATTGTGTGCTTCACAAGATAAAATTAACATACATCATTGTAAGTAAATCTTCTTTATTTGTAAATACAAACACACATATTTAAATAGAAAATCCCATACCTAAACATTTAGACAATTCTTAGCCAATATTATAAAATTCAATTACGGTAATTGAAATAAACCAAATTGTGTGTTAGTGTGTCGTAATGTTCGAGTGTGTGTGAGTGTTCATGGAAAAGTGTAAACGATTACACTGAAAATGTCAATTGATGCATTTAATGCAATTATAAATTGACACCATTGCCTCAGCCTATTATGGACTTTATTTGGAGAACAACCACGATTGGACATATTTGATAGGTGAGAGCCTTTAATTTTATCAATTATCCAGTATATGTAGGTGCATATGTACTATTACCTTTTGTAAGGGGATCATGTGAATATTTGCGGAAAATGTACGCTAATTGGATTAGCAGAAATATCATCACATACACTGGCACACAATTATAAATAAATCCACTATATATACATAAGGAAGACGGACTTGAGTAGTAAATGTGTGTGTGTGTGTGTGCGTATATCATTACATGATACAATACCACACATTAAGAATGAAATTTTAATAATCGCATTAGGAATTTTGACTAAATTAGTAAAGAACTGAAATTGATATGTGTGTGGCATTAAGCAGGGCTGCTTCTAATTGTCTTAAGGAAATTTTACTGTGATTTAATATGCACTTTGTGATTAGAATACTTTCATTAACAGCTAAACCAATGTAAGCTATTATGTTGCTCAATTAAAAGTCATAATGTCAATAGTACGATAAGTTTTAAAGAGGAAGATTATATCTAAGACCTATTTCCGTATTGGATTTATTTGGCAGATGTTAAGGCTTTAAGAAAGACTTTTTGATACATAATAATAGTTTGGTAATTCTAAATGTATTTGATTATAAAATGTAGAAATTGAATTAAAATTGTTACACGAAGTGCTTTCAATTCAAATATCTTTGTTTCTTCCTGCGAAAATATCTCTCATCTGACTTGCATGATTTTCAAAATATACGTACCAAACATTGTGTGTATCAGTCTAAGTTTTGGTATACACCAAAAAAAAAAAAAAAAGTAAACGGTTATATAGGAAGAATGAACTAACTGCTGCGAAAATTGAACTAAATTGTACTCCTCATTTTGAGAATTCTACAAAGCTTTGCTAAAACCAGGAAAACGTAATGCCCTGTTGAACCTTTTAAATAGAGTTCATAAAATGACACCCTCTCATATAAGAAAAAAATTGAGAAGCAAATCAATGGCGCCACGTCACACAGTGTGTCCTTCCCATACATTCGACGGCCAAAAATAGAAGGAGTTGTACGAGAGTAATGAAATTTGGCACGAGTTCCTAATATAATAGAATTAAGAAAATTTCAAAGTAACGACAAAATCGGTTCAGATTTAGATATAGCTCCCATATATATCTTTCGTCCGATATGCACTTATACGGCCCTAGAAGCCAGAGTTTTACCCCAATTTGGTTGAAATTTTGCACTAGGAGTACAATTAGTAGCATAGTCTAGTGTGCCAAATTTTATTGAAATCGGTTCAGATTTAGATATAGCTCCCATATATATCTTTCGTCCGATATGAACTTATACGGGCCTAGAAGCCAGAGTTTTACCCCAATTTGGTTGAAATTTTGCACTAGGAGTACAATGAGTAGTATAGTCTAGTGTGCCAAATTTTATTAAAATCGGTTCAGATTTAGATATTGCTCCCGTATATATCTTTCCCATACATGTAATATTTCAAAAATGCCATATCTTCTGTAAATTTATAACTAGAATGTTTATTTTTCGCAAAAATGCATACAGCATCTATTAAATGCTGTTTTGAAAATATGAAGAAAATCAGCCCACTGTAACACCCGTCCCCCGTACAACCCCCATACAAAAATTGTACAGTTCACTCTATTTATTTATTAACAACATTTTCACATCTTCGTGATAATCTAATTTTTTAAGCTTCAATTTCGTTCTTAATGAATTGATGTATGGGTCGGAGGATATCAACAAATGATGCATTACGTCTTCGTTAGTAGAACAGCGCCCAGTCTTGCGCGAGTTATATAGCCTATAACGTTTATAGTCTTTATTCCTCGCTTCCTGCTTCATTATGGTATGTAAAAATTTATTTAAAAAAAATAATAACTGATATATATAGCGTTATATTTTCTAATTTTGCAAAAATAAAATGCACATCAACATAGGTTCTAGTTTTAGAATGACTGCAAGAACTGCTACAATTTTAAAAGATTCTACACATTGCGTGTAATAATAAGTGACGTTATTATTCATTCAATCCCAACGTCTTTAATAGCTCAGTGGATAGAGTTGGCGGCTGGTGTGCGAACATCTGGAGTTCGAGCCCAACTCATGCTCAAGTTTTCATTATGGTATGTAAAAATTTATTTAAAAAAAAAATAATAACTGATATGATTTTAATTTCAGTGTACGAGCACTTTATACACAATTATCTTACAAATATACTATTTATAGTAATAGACATGCACACAGGCAAAACAACAACAAGCTGTAACGAAAGAAAGAGTGCGCAGTTGTTGATGCACTCGTAAAATAACGCATAACTCATATTTTTTACTATAATTTTTTGGTTTTCCATTGTTTTTTTTTGGCCGCGGGCAAATATGGGCACAATTTTTTTTTTGAATCTGTTAGCTGAGACCCTCAGCTTTAATTTGGTATAGGACTCCATGTTTCGCACTGCTTCGCACACAACTAAAAGTTTAACGGAAAATCATAAATGTTTATTTTTTTGGCCCAAAATAAAAAAAAAAAAAATTGTTGTTTTTTTTTTTAATTTTTATTTTTTTTTAACTTACATAATGCTTGATGCCTATTTAAAGTGAAAAAAATTTCTATAAGGTACACCCGGTGTATAGTTTATAAGTAACAATGTTTTAAATATGACATAGAAAACTAACCTATTTGAGACTTGTTCACATATGTCAACTTTGCGCTGCTCGGGACAGAAAACCAATGGAGATATTTGCATAAAATTTTACACACATGACCTTTGTAATATAGTTTAACCAACTGTGCAAAAATCATCAAAATCGGAGAGCCAAAATGTCCAAAATGATTTATTGCCGCAGCGGACACAGTGTGCGTCATGACCATTTTAACCATACAGTAGTTTATTCATACTATTTTTGGGAATTGTACGAAAACATTCTTCCGCTTTGGTTCATATTGAATTTGTGTGTATGGTTATTGAACTTTATACCCACTTTTAGTTGATAAAATGTTTGAGACATACTTACAAAAAGGAAAAATTTCATTACAAACAAATATTTTTGCAATAAAAATAAGTTAAATTTAGCATTAGTACTTTTCTATAGAAATAAAATTTTGACAAAGTTTTCTATAGCAATAAAATATTGACAAATTTTCTATAGCAATAAAATTAAAAAAGTCTATATAAATAAAATTAAAAAAAATCTATATAAATAAAATTAAAAAAATACATAGACATACATTTTTAACAAAATATTCTGTATAAAAGTAAAATTTCTAAAATTTTAGAAATAAAATTTTCTTATAAAATTAAATTTAAATTTTTCTATAGAAATAACATTTTGACAAATTTTCAATAGAAATAAAATTTTGACAAAGTTTATATAGAAATAAAATTATATTTGCTTAGTTCGGCTTGAGGTCATGTGAATAAAAACAGATGTTATTGTTTTTTGAGTTGTATTTTTATATTTAAAATTTTCCAATATTTCGAGACATCTCCGATGCTCGTCTTCAGGGAAATTAATTTAAATTTAAAGAACAGTGAACTTCTTTACAAGGGAGTATATTTACAACTTTTAACAAAATCTTCTACAGGAATAAAATTTTGACAAAATTTTCGATAGAAATAAAATTTTGACAAAATATTGCATAGAAATAAAATTTTGACAACATTTTTTATAGAAATAACATTTTCGTGCTTTGTTTTTTATTGTGAATGAAAATTGTCTTTAGAAATAAAATTTTGTCAAAATTTTTTATAGAAATGCAATTTTGACAAAATTTTCTATAGAAATAACATTTTTACAAAATTTTTTTAAACTAAAATTTTGACAAAAGTTTCTATAGAAATAAAATTTTGACAAAATTTTCTATTAAAATAAAATTTTGACAAAACTTTCTATAGAAATAAAATTTTAACAAAGTTTTTTTATAGAAATGCAATTTTGACAAAATCTTCTATAGAAATAAAATTTTGACAAAATTTTCTATAGAAATAAAATGTTGACAACATTTTTATAGAAATTTCAAAATTTTTATAGAAATACAATTTTGACAAAATTTTCTACAGAAATAAAATTGTGACAAAAATTTCAATACAAATAAATTTTTGAGAAATTTTCTTTAGAAATAAAATTTTGACAAAGTTTCCATAGAAATAAAATCTTAAAAAAAAATTTCTATATAAAAATAAACTTTTGACAAAATTTTCTATAGAAATAAAATTTTGACAAAATTTTCTATAGAAATAAAATTTTAACAAAGTTTTCTCTGGAAATAAAATTTTAACAAATTTTTTTTTATAGAAATGCAATTTTGACAAAATCTTCTATAGAAATAAAATTTTGACAAAATTTTCTATAGAAATAAAATGTTGACAACATTTTTATAGAATAAAATGTTTTTTATAGAAATACAATTTTGACAAAATTTGTGACAAAATTGTGACAAAAATTTCAATATTGTGACAAAAATTTCAATACAAATAAAATTTTGACCAATTTTCTTTAGAAATAAAATTTTGACAAAGTTTCCATAGAAATAAAATCTTAAAAAAAAAATTTCTATATAGAAATAAAATTTTGACAAAATTTTCTATAGAAATAAAATTTTGACAAAATTTTCTATAGAAATAAAATTTTAACAAAGTTTTCTTTGGAAATAAAATTTTAACAAAATTTTTTTATAGAAATGCAATTTTGACAAACTCTTCTATAGAAATAAAATTTTGACAAAATTTTCTATAGAATTAAAATGTTGACAACACTTTTATAGAAATAAAATGTTTTTATAGAAATACAATTTTGACAAAATTTTCTACAGAAATAAAATTTTGACAAAATTTTCTATGGAAATAAAATGTTGACAAAAATTACTAGAGAAATAAAATTTTGACAAAATTTTCTATAGAAATAAAATTTTTACAAAAATTTCTATAGAAATAAAATTTTGACAAATTGTCTATAGAAATAAAATTTTGGCAAAGTTTCTATAGCAATTAAATCTAAACAAAATTTTCTATAGAAATAAAATCTTGACAAAATTTTTTATAGAAATAAAATTTTGACAAATTTTCTATAGCAATAAAATTAAAAAAAATATATAAATAAAATTAAAACAAATCTATATAAATAAAATTAAAAAATCCATATAAATAGAATTTAAAAAAATCTATAGACATAAATTTTTAACAAAATATTCTGCATAAAAGTAAAATTGTTAAAATTTTAGAAATAAAACTTTCCTATAAAATTAAATTTCAAATTTTCTACAGAAATAACATTTTGACAAATTTTCTATAGAAATAAAATTTTGGCGACATTTTTTATAGAAATGCAATTTTGACAAATTTTTTTATAGGACTGCAATTTTTAAAATTTTCTACAGAAATAAGATTTTGACAAAATTTTCTATAGAAATAAAATGTTGACAAAAATTACGAGAGAAATAAAATTTTGACAAAATTTTCTATAGAAATAAAATTTCAACAAAATTTTCTTCAGAAATAACATTTTGGCAAAATTTTCTATAGAAATAAAATTTTGACAAAACTTTCTTATAAAGTTAAATTTCAAAATTTTTATAGAAATACAATTTTGACAAAATTTTCTACAGAAATAAAATTTTGACAAACATTTCTATAGATATAAAATTTTGAAAATTTTCTATAGAAACAAAATTTTGACAAAGTTTCCATAGAAATAAAATCTTAACAAAATTTTCTATATAGAAATAAAATTTTCTAAAGAAATAAAATTTTAACAAAGTTTTCTTTAGAAATAAAATTTTAACAAAATTTTCCTTAGGAATAAAATTTTGACAAAATTTTCCATAGAAATAAAATGTTGACAAAATTTTTTTTAGAAATAAAATTTTGACATTTATTTTTATAGGAATGCAATTTTATAAAATTTTCTACAGAAATAAAATTTTGACAAAATTTTCTATAGAAATAAAATTTCAACAAAATTTTCTATAGAAATAAAATTTTGACAATATTTTTATAGAAACAAAATTTTGACAAAATTTTTATAGAAATAAAATTTTGACAAAATTGTTTATAGAAATAAAATTTTGACAAAAATTTCTATAGAAGTAAAAATTTTGACAAAATTTTTATAGAAATAAAATTTAAAAAAAAAAATTTGACAAAGTTTTCTCTAGAAATAAAATTTTGAAAAAAATGTTCTATAGAAGTGAAATTTTTATGTTTTCATAGGAAATCAAAAACTGCAAAATAAGCTTTTTTATTAGGTAGTTTTTTTTTGTTAAGCTTTCTCCAAATTTTGGTAGATTATTTTTAGTTCGAGTTGAATCGTGGACCCCACACGATGCCAATAGTTTGCCCAAATTTACCTTTTCTTAAATTAGCTTGTAATTTATTTTAAATTTTTTAGTTATTTCTCTATTTAATTTTTAAAGGCAAAAGATTTAACCCCGTAAGAAAATCGTCTAGTGTGATTGTTTCACAAAAATTTGCTTCAAATATATGAAATTGCATTTAACTTTTTTTTTTGCCGAGTTAAAGTTCAGTGGAAAAAAATTCTCCGAATAGGAAATAGTGTCAACCTTGAGATTGCGTATTTCCAGTAGACTGAACATATGTATAATGGTGTTAGCTTAGGTGTCACTCGTTGTCGGACGGTTTTCACTTGCTCGATTATTTCCTAACCGTAATTGCTAAAGTGCAAAAAAGTTGAAAATTGTTCTGCTATTGCTGCCATTGAATTGGCAGTAAAAACTGAATTTCACTTTTCACCCATGACATGGTAAACACTGATTTACTCTTTCCTTGTTCCAAATGCTGGATAACAAAGTGTTTGGTACCTACACTCAAAAAAAAAAATAGAAAAAAAAAATACAACCAAAAAGAGAAAACAAACATAAGAAACAAGTATATGCAGTAGTAAGTTCGGCCGGGCCGAATCTTAAAATCCCACCACCATGAATCATATATAATAGTTTCCTTTGAAAATTTCGGGGAGGGGTTTGATGACAGATATTTTCACAAGCAGATCAGTTCAACCAGTACGCTTCCCACAGATAAATGTAAAGATTTTATCTATGAAGACTAGATCAGATTCTGAATTCATAAGAACCATGTTTTGTTTGAGTTTTAGCGCAAGAAAATGATGAAATAACGCCTTGATTTGAAATCTATAATCTGTGGATTATTTAAATGACTACGAGAAGTAAAATCTAGAAATTTTGCATTCATTTTCAAGCAATTTTCATGATCAGTGCGCCTTTTATACCCTCAATAAGTGAAATCGGTCTATATGGAGGCCTTACCAAATGGACCGATAAAACTAAATCATATAGACTTTGTTATGGGTCTAAAATGCCAGTATATTTTCAATTTGTGACAAATCGGATAAAAACTACAATTCCTAGAAACCCTAGGAGTTAAATCGGGAGTTCGGAGTAATGGGGGCCATACCAAAACATGGAAGGATACACACAGTATTCATCACATTTAATTGTAGTTCTAGAATCTAGACCCCAAATCGGAGGGCCGGTTTATAAGGGGGCTATATCAAAAACTGTACCGATACTCAATATATTCGGCACACCCCTTTATGGTCCTAGAATACCTCCATGGGGGCTATATCGAAACTTGAACCGATAATCACTATTTTCGGCACATCTCTTTATTTTCCTAGAATAGTTCTAGATTTCCAATTTTAGGCAAATTGGGAAGAAACTACGGATTCTAGAAGTCCAAGAAGTAAAATCTTGAGATCGGTCTATATGGGGGCTATATCAAAACATGGACTGATAACCACCATTTTCGGCATATCTCTTTATTTTCCTAGAATACCTCTACATTTCCAATTTCAGGCAAATTGGATAAAAACTACGGTTTCTAGAAGCCCAAGACCCCAAATCGGGGGGTCGGATACCAAAACTTAGAGCGATATAGCCCATCTTCGAACTTGACCTGTGCCAAATTTCAGGACGATAGCGCAATTATTGAAGGCTGTAGCGTGATTACAACAGACAGACAGACAGACATGCTTATATCGTCTTAGAATTTCTCCCTGATCAAGAATATATATATATACTTTATATAGTCGGAAATCGATATTTCGATGTGTTACACCATCGAAATATTATACCCACCACCATTCTATGGTGGTGGGTATAAAAATATATGATAGACTTATTGTCCGTCCGTCGTCGAATTGTATAGGCATACGAGTTAGTCCTTATTCATTGTGGCATTTTTTCCTAAGTGAACTTATATTCAGATTGTATATGGTTGATGGCAGCTCCCTGTGCAAGAGCATGAATTGTGACATAACACTCATGTTTGTTTATTGTGGTTACTTTACGTAGATTTCTCGGTGTGGTTTTCAAGATAAACTAAAAATTACACAGTGGCATTCTCTACATGGAACTTGGCTAAAAGCTAGCCAGCACAAGGAAAACTTTGTGGTTGTAAAGAATGTTTTTTAGTGTTTGTTCAGTGAGGGCGTAATGAAATTTAGGGGCGTTTTAATTTCAAGTTGAAAATTTAACCCATACAAAATCATGGTAGAATGAATTTCGTTTATATATATATATATCTTTTGCAAGATGCTACAGAAAAGAATGCAATTTATTTGGAAGAAAAATGAATCAAATGAATAGCAAAATAAACTTTAAATTCAATATTAAGTTCGTTAGGGGATAATTGAAGAACAAACAAAAACATAACTTTCCACAACATCACAATCCAATAACATAAGCAAAAAATAAAATTGCTGATTTGTTACCACTCCGAAAAAAATAAAATTACCATTAAAATTTTAAAAATTATCAGAATGTTTATATAAACAAATTTTTTTTGCCGATATATCCTTAAATAATAACGATAAAATGTGTCAATCCCAAAAAAAAAAAAATAAATAAAATTCAATGAATTTATTCAAGAGTTTCTAATCTTTATGTGAAAACTTATTTTTGGGCTTTTTCCTTAAATTAGTGTCCTAGAGGGGGAAGAAACGTATGCGTCCTGGAGCAAAAATGGCAAAAATGACCACCTTCAAAAATTTTCTTAATGAAAATATTTAAAAAATCAAAATTGTATATCAAAATATTTATTTTGTCCCTATCTTTGCCAAAATGACGTTATTTTGTAACTTCGATGGAAATAGCGAAGAAACAGAAATTTTTATATCAAAAAGCTTTTTGTTCATATCTCTTTAAATGTACGTCCTATAGCGAAAAGGCTGACAATCTCGGTTGTCACTCGATCCAAAAATAGTTAAAAATTTGGAGAAATTGTCACCAAAAATCTACTAAACAAAACAAAGATATTTTGCAAAAATCTATTTCTATAGTAAATTTTGCCAAATTTTATTTTTATAGAAAATTTTGTTACAATTTCATTTCTATAGAATTTTTTTGTCAAAATTTTGGTTCTATAGAAAATATTGTCAAAATTTTATTTCTATAGAACATTTGGTCAAAATTTTATTTCCATAAAATTTTTGAAAAATTTTCTATAGAAATAAAATTTTGACAAAATTTTATATCTATAGAAATAAAATATTGACACAATTTTCTGTCGATATTTTATTTTTATAGAAATTTTTGTCAAAATTTTATTTCTATAGAAATTTTTGTCAAAATTTTATTTCCATAAAATTTTTGAAAAATTTTCTATAGAAATAAAATTTTGACAAAATTTTATATCTATAGAAATAAAATATTGACACAATTTTCTGTCGATATTTTATTTCTATAGAAAATTTTGTCAAAATTTTATTTCTATAGAAATGTTTGTCGAAATTTTATTTTTATAAAAATTTTGTTCACATTTTATTTCTATAGAAAATTGCGTGAAAATTTTATTTCTATAGAAAATTTTGTAAAAATTATATTTCAATAAAACATTTTGTAAAAATTTTATTTCAATAAAACATTTTGTTAGAACTTTATTTATGTTAGAACTTTATTTATATAGAAAATGTTGTCAAAATTTTATTTCTATAGAAAATTTTGTTAAATTATATGTCTTTGGGAAAATTTTGTTTCTATAGACATTTTTGGCAAAATTTTATTTCTATAGAAAATTTTGTCCATATTTTATTTCTATAGAAAATTTTTGTCAAATTTTATTTCTATAGAAATTTTTGTCAAAATTTTATTTCTATAGAAAATTTTTGTCAAAATTTTGGTTTTATAGAAAATATTGTCAATTTTATTTCTATAGAAATAAAATATTGACACAATTTTCTGTCAATATTTTATTTCAATAGATAATTTTGTCAAAATTTTATTTCTATAGAAATTTTTGTCAAAATTTTATTTCTATACAAAATTTTTTTCAAATTTTATTTCTATAGAAAATTGTGTGAAAATTTTATTTCTATAGAAAATTTTGTAAAAATTTTATTTCAATAAAACATTTTCTTAGAACTTTATTTATATGGAAAATTTTGTCAAAATTTTATTTCTATAGAAAATTTTGTTAATATTTATGCTTTATGAAAATTTTGTTTCTATAGACATTTTTGGCAAAATTTTATTTCTATAGAAAATTTTGTCCAAATTTTATTTCTATAGAAAATTTTTGTCAAAATGTTATTTCTATAGAAAATTTTTGTCAAAATGTTATTTCTATAGAAAATTTTGTCAAAATTTTATTTCTTTAGAAAATGTTGTCAACATTTTATTTCTATAGAAAATTTTTTCAAAATGTTATTTCTGTAGAAAATTTGGTCAAAATTCTATTTCTATAGAAAATTTTGTCAACATTTTATTTCTATAGAAATTTTTTTTTTTAATTTTATTTCTGTAGAAATTTACTCAAAATTCTATTTCTATAGAAGTTTTGTCAAAATTCAATGTCTATAGACATTTTGTCACCATTTTAGGTCTATAGAAAATTTTGTCAAAATTTTATTTCTATAGAAAATTTTGTCAAATATTTATTTATATAGAAAATTTTGTCAAATATTTATTGCTATAGAAATGTTTGTCAAAATTTTATTTCTACAGAAAATTTTGTCAAAATTTTATTTCTATAGAAAATTTTTGTCAAAATGTTATTTCTACAGAAAATTTTGTCAAAATGTTTTTTTCTATAGAAAATTTTGTCAACATTTTATTTCTATAGAAATTTTTATTAAAATTTTATTGTTGTTGTTTTTTATTTCAGCTTAAAACCATACATTGACTAAACTACAAGAGTAGCTTAACCAACAGAGGAAAAGAATGTTTGTCAAATTTATTTGGGCAAAGCCCTATAGACTGCAAGATGGTTGGATGAACGCACGTTTCGGAATTACCACATTCCTCATCAGCATCCTCTACTTGCAGCAAAACTATCAACCAATTATCAGAATAAATTCAGGCAGTTTATTAAACCCAACAAAAACCACACTTGAACCCTCCGAAAAAAGGTTTTACAATGATAGCCGGCTTATGCCGAAATAAATTCGGAACAAACATATCTCTTTTCCTATGCCACTGTCAAATCATCGATTTGAATTCACATTTTATTTCTGTAGAAAATTTGGTCAAAATTCTATTTCTACAGAAGTTTGGTCAAAATTCTATTTCTATAGAAAATTTTGTCAGCATTTTATTTCTATAGAAAATTTTATCAAAATTTTATTTCTATAGAAAATTTTGTCAAATATTTATTTTTATAGAAAATTTTGTAAAAATTTTATTTCTAAAGTAAATGTTGTCAAAATTTTACTACTATAGAAAATGTCAAAATTTTATTTCTATAGAAAATTTTATGAAAATTTTATTTCTATAGGAGGTTTGGTGAAAATTTTGTTAAATTTTATGTCTATAGAAAATTTTGGCAAAATTTTATTTTTATAGAAAATTTTGTCAAAATTTTATTTTTATAGAAAATTTTGTCAAAATTTTATTTCTTTAACATATTTTATCAAAGTTTTATTTCTTTAGAATTTTTTTTAAATAGTTTTTCTACAGAAAATTTTGTTAAAATTTTTTTTTTCTATATATAATTTTGTCAAAATTTGATTTCTGTAGATAAATTGACCAACTTGTCAAAATTTTATACGATAAGAGTCCTCAAAAATGTCAAAATTTTAGTATGAAAAATTTATTTTTTCTTATATCCTTAAAACTTCGTCCTAGACGTCCCACAAAAATTAAAACCTCGATTAAATCATGAAACGTCCACATTTTCGATGAAACACTTATTGTGTTCAGATCATATATGTTATATATCGAAAACGAAATTAATTTGTGATTATCCCTTTTTATGAAACATTTATTTTATCCACTAATGAATGAAAATCCTGATAAAAATTTAAATTTTTTACGAAAAACTTATTCTGACCATGTCTCCTTAACTATTCGTCCTACTTCGAAGAGGACGGTAATTCATGACAACCTTAAAAAATTTAAAATTTCAATGAAAATTTTAGAATAATAAAATTTTTTTTATGAAATACATATTCTGTCCAATGATGAATGAAATTTAAAACAAAAAAACTTTTACGACAATTTTATTTTGCCATATCTACGGCGTTCCATATTGCAGTGAAACCACTTGAGCAGTTTTGAAACCTTCAGAAATGTCACCACCATTACTGAGGTGGGATAATCCACTGCTGAAAATCTTTTTGGTGTTCGGTCGAAGCAGGAATCGAACTCACGACCTTGTGTGTGCAAGGCGGGCATGCTAACCATTGCACCACGTTGGCTCCCTATCCCAAAGAAAAATAATATTTTAATGAAAATCCTGGAAACAATCCAAATCTCTTTACACCTTCTTGAAAATTCGACCAGGCCGAATCTTATGTACCCTCCACCATGGATTGCGTAGAAACTTCTACGAAAGGCTGTCATCCACAATCGAATTACTTGGGTTGTGGTATCTTAAATCGTTTTCTAAATTATAAATAAATAACTATAGACCGATATGGACCTAGTTAGGCATGGCCATATACTAGCACAATGTACCAAATTTCAACTGACTCGGATGAAATTGCACCTCCAAGAGGCTTCAAAACCAAATCTCGGGATCGGTTTATATGGGTGCTATATATGATTATGGACTGATATGGACCACTTTTGGCATGGTTGTTAAATGTCATATACTACCACCACGTACCAAATTTCAACCAGATTGGATGAATTTTGCTTCTCCAAAAGGCACCGGAGGTCAAATCTGGGGATCGGTTTATATGGGGGCTATATATGATTATGGACTGATATGAACCAATTCATGCATGGTTGTTGGATGCCATATACTAACATTACGTACCAAATTTCAACGGAATCGGATGAATTTTGCTCTTCCAAGGGGCTCCGGAGGTAAAATCGGGGGATCGGTTTATATGGGTGCTATATATAATTATGGACCGATGTGGACCAATTTTTGCATGGTTGTTAAAGACCATATACTAACACCATGTACCAAATTTCAGCTGGATCGGATGAAATTTGCTTCTCTTAGAGGCTCCGAAAGCCAAATCGGGGGATCGGTATATATGGGGGTTATATATGATTATGGACCGATGTAAACCAATTTGTGCATGGTTGTTAGAGACCATATACCAACACCATGTACCAAATTTCAGCCGGATCAGATGAAATCTGCTTCTCTTTGAGGCTCCGCAAGCCAAATCTGGGGATCGGTTTATATGGGGGCTATATATAATTATGGACCGATGTTGACCAATTTTTGCATAGGTGTTAGAGACCATATACTAACACCATGTACCAAATTTCAGCCGGATCGGATGAAATTTTCTTCTTTTAGAGGCTCCGCAAGCCAAATCTGGGGATCGGTTTATATGGGTGCTATATATGATTATGGACCGATGTGAACCAATTTTTGCATGGTTGTTAGAGACCATATACCAACACCATGTACCAAATTTCAGCCGGATCGGATGAAATTATGAATTATGAAAAACTTATTTTGCCAATCTTCTTATATTAAAGTACTAGAGTGAAAAGAACGTGAATTTGTGACCATCGCAAAAAACAATTACAATTTAAACAAAAATATTTAAAAAAATCGTTTTTTATGAAATACTCCTTTTGGCCATATATTCAAGAAAATGCGACCTTTAGCGAAAAGGACGTTAATTAATTAAAATTTCGATGAAAATTCCAAAAATATCGAAATTTTTATGAAATTCATAAAACCTGAAAAATATAGAAAATTTTTAGAAGAAACGCTTTTTATAACAGTATGACCTTAAGTATGCGTGCTAAAATTCCAAGAAAAATTTTGCAAACAATCAAGTGTTTATTCTATGTTCCTTTTGATTATTTACTTAATTAAAGTTTCCTAATTGTGAATTATAATTTTCTTCAGAACAAAAAAAAAAAAAACAACAAATATTTGTTATTTGCTTTTTGCCTTCTACGAAAAAATAATGATATTGGTAAAAGTTCAAATTGAAGTCCATAGGAATTCCAATCTGCATTTCTATGCTGGAAATCCAGACTTCGTTATTTGTGCATAAGCTTTCGACAAGCAAATAGACGAATATCGGATAACAAAAAATGTTTTTGCTCCATGGCTCTTTTATACGAATGGCTTGGTTTGGATTTACCATCGCACACTCCATCATTTGCTCACAGGTCAAGGAGTTCATTGTTTCCAAGGCATTTTGGAACATTTTGAATATTTGTCTTTACTGGTGATATCTTTAATGATTCATATCGTGGCAAACATTTGCATATATCAATTTATGCATTGCCCTTTTACCCTCCACCCACAGCTGGCATTGTCTTAATTTTATTGACATACATTATGGCTATTCATGGATTCGAGCAATGGAATCACTGGAGAAGAACTTTGGAAAGGAAACTAACAAACTTTTGCACTTCCTTTCGTGCCGAAATGAATAACCGAATGACCTGATTTTGAAGGAAAACCACGAAAATGGCTCAATATTGTGGGTGGGTGTGTGATATGCATTTCCAAAATGTCGATAGAGCCGTAAATTTTTTTCCTGTTGTCTGCTAAATTGGCAAATTTTATTTGTGGCCTCCCGGGTGAGGCGTAGGAGGAGAAAAGAACTTCTCGGACTGCTTTTCATTCGTTATAATATAATTGAATTTTAATTGGCACATAATTCTATTCATTAGCTACTATGGGAAGCATAAGAGATAACGGCATAAAAAAACTTTTTTAATATGCCTTAAAAAAACGAATTTTTTTGGAAGCTCCAACAAGGGAAAATAGTTTTGCATACATTACTCGTATTCTTGGTAAGAGGCTTCTTTTGTGGATAATTGTAAAGTAAAGAGCTCATGATTATATTACAAACTCATCATCCTTTTGAGATAGACCTATTAAGAGCTGGCTTATTAAAGGAGTATACCTGAAATAGGTTTTTATGCTATAGTTAAGTAAGTTGTTTTTGTGTTTATAGTACTATTTTATTGTGGTTAACCTAAATTTTACATATTTCTCAACAAGTAAAAGAAAGCTTTACCGTTACTAAAAAACAGTTAAATTCTACAACTCAAAAAAATTCTTGAGACCTTATTGTTAAGGGTGAAAACTAAGCCATACAATCTCAGCAAAAGAATTGTAAGCCATAGAGGTGAAATGCTACTTACTAAGAGTATTTGTATCATGTCTGAGGGCATACCGTAGGCTTGAGAAGAATGACTTAGTATCACAGGACTATTTCGGTGTGAGCTACTAAAACGTAGCTCACGCATTTGTAGTTTGCTTCTCACATTGTGTGCTCATACCTTACAATACAGACGAATATACCAAAATTCACATATATGATCTCTCTCACGAACAAACTCACTCTCCCCACCCTACTTACTCTCACGTACATTTTCACTGTCACGTTCTCTCAAACAAAACCGTTTTTACAAAAATACTCAAACTAACGAAGATGACAAGGTTAGGTTAGAACAAGTGAGTGAAGCAGAAAATCGGACTGGGGCCGACTATATCATACCCTAGACCACCGCTTCTGAATAAGTAAATGTATGCATTTCGGGGAAATTATTAAAACAAGTTAAGGAGATACACCTAAATCATACAGTACATACTTATGAGACTTTTATCTGTATCATATCCTAAAGCACTCATATTAAAATAGTAAACATATGCCCTTTGGGGGAGTGGAGGGGTTGATATTATTAAAATAGTTTTGAATAGAGACCTAAATCTCATACGACGTGGTTGATTATTCTCACTTCTGTATTTTATGTCCGTAAGTGTTAAAAATGCTCACATGTCTGATATTTTGCAATAAGATCGGTAATATATTCCTGCAAATTTTGTGATACACACATATGTTCAAATAGGAGTTATACTTGATTTACAATTACAGAATTAGTATTTTGTAAGTATTAGTATATTTAAAAAAAGGAAACCGCTTCATTAGAGTGCGTAATGTAGGCGTTGATAGTTTTGCTGCAAGTAGAGGATGCTGATGAGGAATGTGGTAATTCCGAAACAGCTGTACATCCAACCATCTTGCAGTCTATAGTGCTTTGCCGAAATAAATTTGACAAGCATACTTTTCCTCTGTTGGTTAAGCTACACTTGTAGTTTAGTCAATGCATGGCTTTAAGCTGAGATAAAAAAAAAACAACAATAACGATTGAAGAGAAGCCAACAATAACAAACAAAACGAATGAAGATAGAGGAAGCACGCTCAAAAACAAACCCAGCCAAATACATTCAAATCGATGATTTGAGTTTGGCAAAGGAAAAGAGATATGCTGGCAAATTTGTTTAGGCAGTAGCCGACTATCAAACCCTTTTTCGGGAGGTTCAAGTGTAGTTCACGTTGGGTTGAGTGAATTACCCGAATTTATTCTGATAATTGGTTGATAGTTTTGCTGCAAGTAGAGGATGCTGATGAGGAATGATGAGAAAATTTGACAAGCATACTTTTCCTCTGATGGTTAAGCTACACTTGTAGTTTGGTCAATGCATGGCTTTAAGCTGAGATAAAAAAAAACAAAAAAAAATCTATACAATAAAATTTTGACAAAATTTTCTATAGAAATAAAATTTTGACAAAATTTTCTATAGAAATAAAATTTTGACACAATTTTCTACAGAAATAAAATTTTGACAAAATTTTCTATAAAAATAAAATGTTGACAAAATTTTTTATAAAACTAAAATTTTGACAAAATTTTCTATAGAAATAAAATTTTGACAAAATTTTCTATATAAAAAAATTTTGACAAATTTTTCTATAGAAATAAAATTTTGACAAATTTTTTTATAGAAATAAAATTTTGACAAAATTTTTTATAGGAATAAAATTTTGGCAAAATTTTCAATAGAAACAAAATTTTTATAGAAATAAAATTTTGACAAAATTTTTTTATAGAAATAAAATTTTGACAACATTTTCTATAGAAATAAAATTTTAGGAAAATTTTTTATAAAACTAAAATTTTGACAAAATTTTCTATAGAAATAAAATTTCGACAATTTCTATAGAAATAAAATTTTGACAAAATTTTTTATAGTAATATAAATTTTGACAAAATTTTCTATAGAAATAAAAGTTTGACAAAATTCTCTATAGAAATAAAATTTTGTCAACATTTTCTATAGAAATAAAATTTTGTCAACATTTTCTATAGAAATAAAATTTTAGCAAAATTTTTTATAAAACTAAAATTTTAACAAAATTTTCTATAGAAATAAAATTTTGACAAAATTTTCTATAGAAATAAAATTTTGATAAAATTTGCTATAGAAATAAAATTTTGACAAACTTTTCTATAGAAATAAAATTTTGACAAAATTTTCTATAGAAATACAATTTTGACAAAAATTTCTTTAGAAATAAAATTTTGACAAAATTTTCTATAGAAATAAAATTTTGACAAAATTTTCTATAAAAATAAAATGTTGACAAAATTTCTTATAAAAATAAAATTTTGAAAAAATTTTCTATAGAAAAAAAATTTTTTTGCCACAACTTTCTATAGAAATAAAATTTTGACAATATTTTCTATAAAAATAAAATGTAGAAATAAATTTTTTATAAAACTTTCTATAAAAAAAAAATGACAAAATTTTCTATAGAAATAAAATTTTTTTTATGTTGGTTTAATTGAAGCTTAAAACTATGCGTTCGCTAAAACACAAGAGTAGCTTAACCAACTGAGGAAACGTATTTTCGTCAAATTTATATAGTTCTTTAGACTGCATATTAGGTTGAAAAGAGGATTCTTATTTCCCTGTCCTATATTGGCTAGCTTACACCTATGTCAGTATTCCGTTTATTATCTCTCTATAGAAATAAAATTTTGTCAACATTTTCTATAGAAATAAAATTTTGTCAACATTTTCTATAGAAATAAAATTTTAGCAAAATTTTTTATAAAACTAAAATTTTAACAAAATTTTCTATAGAAATAAAATTTTGACAAAATTTTCTATAGAAATAAAATTTTGATAAAATTTGCTATAGAAATAAAATTTTGACAAACTTTTCTATAGAAATAAAATTTTGACAAAATTTTCTATAGAAATACAATTTTGACAAAAATTTCTTTAGAAATAAAATTTTGACAAAATTTTCTATAGAAATAAAATTTTGACAAAATTTTCTATAAAAATAAAATGTTGACAAAATTTCTTATAAAAATAAAATTTTGAAAAAATTTTCTATAGAAAAAAATTTTTTTTGCCACAACTTTCTATAGAAATAAAATTTTGACAATATTTTCTATAAAAATAAAATGTTGACAAAATTTACTATATAAAAAATTTCTATAGAAATAAATTTTCTATAGAAATAAAATTTTGACAAAATTTTCTATAGAAATAAAATTTTCACAAAATTTGCTATAGAAATAATACTTTGACAAAACTTTCTATAGAAATAAAATTTTGTCAACATTTTCTATAGAAATAACATTTTGTCAACATTTTCTATAGAAATAAAATTTTAGCAAAATTTTTTATAAAACTAAAATTTTGACGAAAATTTCTATAGAAATAAAATTTCGACAAATTTTCTATAGAAATAAAATTTTTACAAAATTTTCTATAGAAAAAAAATTTTGACAAAATTTTCTATAGAAATAAAATTTTGACAAAATTTTCTATAGAAATAAAATTTTGCAAAATTTTCTATAGAAATAAAATTTTCTATAGAAGTAAAATTTTGACAAAATTGTTTATAGAATTAAAATTTTGACAAATTTTTTATAAAAATAAAATCTTGACAAAATTGCTATAGAAATAAAATTTTAACAAAATTTTCTATAGAAATAAAATTTTAACAAAATTTTCTATAGAAATAATATTTTAACAAAATTTTCTATAGAAATAAATTGAATTTTGAGAAAATTTTCTATAAAAATAAAATCTTGACGATATTTTCTATAAAATAGTATGTTGACAAACTTTTCTATAGAAATAAAATTTTGACAAAATTTTCTACAGAAATAAAATTTTGATAACATTTTCTATAGACGTAACATTTTGACAAATTTTTCTATAGAAATAAATTTTTGGCAAAATTTTCTATAGAAATAAAATTTTGTCAACATTTTCTATAGAAATAAAATTTTGACAAATTTTTCTATAGAAATAAAATTTAAGCAAAATTTTCTATAAAAATATAATGTTGACAAGATTTTCTATAAAAATAAAATTTGACAAGATTTTTTATAAAAATAAAATTTGACAAAATTTTCTATAGAAATAAAATTTTGACAAAATTCTCAAAAATACAATTTTGACAGAATTTTCTATAGAAATAAATTTTTTATAAAACTTTCTATAAAAAAAAAATGACAAAATTTTCTATAGAAATAAAATTTTTTTTATGTTGGTTTAATTGAAGCTTAAAACTATGCGTTCGCTAAAACACAAGAGTAGCTTAACCAACTGAGGAAACGTATTTTCGTCAAATTTATATAGTTCTTTAGACTGCATATTAGGTTGAAAAGAGGATTCTTATTTCCCTGTCCTATATTGGCTAGCTTACACCTATGTCAGTATTCCGTTTATTATCTATTATACCTCTTTTCCCAGCAAAAAAGTTTGAAAGTTGTTCTAAATGCACAATTTTAAAAGCACTGCCAAAAATGCCCTCCTAAAGGTGTTTTTTATTTTAACTACACAGGAGTTCTTTTATTTCAATTTTTTATAACTAGCTTTTTTCATATTTTTATGGGATAATCTTAATTTTATATATTTGGCAAAATATCGCAAATTTTTTAATTCACATCCAAATCACTGAATTTGGATCTCACCTTAAGAAGTGATGCACATTGAGCGAAACTGCTGTTAAAATGGTGGTCATCCGTTCTTTGATAAAATTCTCTACAGAGATAAAATTTTAGCAACATTTTTTATAAAAATTAAATTTTTTATAAAATTTTCTATAAACAAATTTCGACAAAATTTTCTATAAAAAAAATTTCGACAAAATTTTCTATAGAAATAAAATTTTTTATTGTTGGTTTGATTGCAGCTTAAAACTATACGTTCGCTAAACTACAAGAGTACCTTAACCAATTGAGGAAACGAATTTTCGTCAAATTTATATAGCCCTTTAGACTGCATATTAGGTTGAAAAGAGGATTCTTATTTCCTTGCCCTAAAGTTGAAAGTTTTAACTATACAGGAGTTCTTTTATTTCAATTTTTTATAACAAGCTTTTTTTTCATATTTTTATTGGATAATCTTAATTTTATATATTTGGCAAAATATCGCAAATTTTTTAATTCACATCCAAATCTCTGAATTTGGATCTCACCTTAAGAAGTGATGCAAATTGAGCCAAACTGCTGTTAAAATGGTGGTCATCCGTTCTTTGACAATTCTATGTTTAATTCATTGCTTCTGTTCCAATTTTCCACCACTTCCGGATTCAAGAAGAGCAAATTTACTCCTTTTTTGGCGACGGTTTTTGCCAATTTCTAACAAATTTTCTGAAGACCCTGCTTCTATGTGAGCTTTGGAATCACCTCTACCCCATATTTTGGCTTCTAGATTGTTTAAAACCAGGTAACTGACATAGGTAATTCCAAAAGGGCCGCTTATTCTCCACAGATATGACACCAACTCTATGTGTCAGATCATGATGCCCATGACTCGTCCGACTCTCGCCCTATTGTTCTTTACTAGTCTTTATTCTAGTCATGGGTCACCTCATAGTATTTGCTTGCTCTTTCGACCTTTGTTTTCACGAACATAGTCACATATATTTTCACGCACTACCACGATATTACTCACACTAACACTTTTCCATTCTTTTATCATGAGCAAAGATAATCCAAACTATTACACAGTTTTTCGAACTTTTGATTTCCCCCAATTTAAGCGAAAATATCAATAAAACTGCAATCTTTAATTGACGTTAAGCCAGAATCACTATTGACCAACAAAAATCCCCACTCAAAGCACAATGATTTTATAACAATTTCTATTCTCCTGATATTGTTTGAATGGTAAACATAGTCCAAACCAACATTTATCGGTTGCCCAGATGCCTTTCATAGTTTCCGAGTTATTTTACTGCACTGCTACACACACACACAAACATCGAATAAACAAAACCTCAAAATGAAAAGAAGAAGAAATCCAAAGCAAATGTGTTTGCAGTTGGATGCAGTTTACTGGCAAAAGCTTGGTCTTTCTCTGTAGCCATATTCAACTTGAAAATGTTTTTGGCCAATTTAAAGTTTTTCACTTGATCAGAGGTGTAGATTTCATATGAAAGACGATTTCATATGAAAGACGAATTCAATTGAAACTAAAGCAGTAGACGATGGTGGTGATGATGATGGTAGAAGAAAGTGAAGGGGTATTGGAATTCTATTTCAGGTTCACGTATTATTGCTTATTCTCAACTTTAAACAAAGGTTACAAACGAGCAAGCAAAAACTAAAAAAAAAAGTTTCCTGTGGTTGTTTTACTAATTTGGCCATAGTTCAAGTCAAAAATACCAAAACTATGGTCGAAGCCTTTTAATCCAGAATCCTGTTTCTAAATGACGTCCATGGGTTTACATTAAGGATACCCTAGTAAAAGAAGGTATACATTTGGTAGAGATGTAAAGATTTGAGAATCATTTTGTGAAATGGTTATGTTAGTTAAAGATCAAAAATTGGAATAATACACTCACATAATACGAATCACAAAATTGAAAAGAATCATTGCGATTGACCACATAACACCTCAGTTTCCAAATGAACCCAATACAACCACTGTCGAAGAGGATAATTAAAATTGATGCATTGATTTGCAAAATCCAAGAGGAAAGCGAGATTAAATCATGATGTCTTTGACAAAATTCCTTCATTGAAGGAGGGAAACGTTTTGGGTTCAGGTACGGGTATTTTCATTTTTCTGATTTTAGTTGGCAAAAGTTTCCCTGCTACTTCATGATTATCCTGTGTATTGGTTATTGATTGAACTACAAGAACAGTATGAACCGCTTCATTTATGGTATCCCCATGCATTTTATGTAGAGCTGTTTAGGTATGCGGCCAGAATTGGAGTTTATCTCTTGCCAAGCTTAGCGATCTGCATAAAGAATTTCGACCTTGATTATAATCTCCAGCATCAGACTTGAGACCAATTCTATGAAATTCTGTGTCGACCTAGTGATATCCGGAAATGGGCTATATCGGACCTTCAGATTTCCTTTGCGGAGCCTCTTGGAAGAGAAAATTTCATTCGATCCCATTGTATATGGTGTGAAATTCTCTGATATTCTCAGGACTCTGAGTTGATCAAGCGATGTCCGTCCATCTGGTAAACTCACGCTGATGGTATTGCAAATGGGCCATATCGGACCACTTGCAGGTGTAGCCCCCATATACACAGCAAAACTTCTTGGCGGAGTAAATTTTATCCGATCTTTTTGATATTTGGAACGTGGTGATAGTATCTTCCTTCTCCAAGAGGCTGGGGATTATACTACAGGTGTGCACGTAAATAATATTTTACCCATGTTTACGCACACTCACGACGGAAATATCTTACTAACACACACTGACGCACGATATTGTTTGTTATCACTCACGTACACTCACGAAAGTAACATTTGTAGTCACGCACGAAAATGTCGTGACTCACGATATGTTACTAAAATTGTAAATAAATTCAACTCGTAAGCGTTTTATGTCCGTCGGCGGGATTATTTTCGTGAGCGTATTTTTCCGAAATTCGCTACTCATGCACACTCACGAAGGAATTATATTCGTGACTCACGCACAACATTTGGTTTGTTAATCACGCTCACGCAGACTCATGCCGTTGCCATCAGCGTGACTCACAATTTCGTGTCACGCGCACACCTCTTGATTATACCAAAAATTTGGCTCATATTTTCTTTTTTCACTATAATCAGATCTATTTGTGCCAAGTTTCAAGAATCGTTTCGTTTGTAAGTTAAGTTGAGTCCAACAGACGTACGAAGGAAAATCCCTACATGGGTTCCGAATGGCACCACGACCAAGACTATAAAGGGTGAGTTTTTTAGCTATTAACTTTTTGGCAACACTGGCTTAAACATCTGATACACGTTTGGTGTCACTATCAAACATCTTAAGTTTGGTCTATAATTTAAACATGAATCGTCTTACAAACGAATAACGGTTGCAAAAAATTGAATTTTATTATAAAAATGCGTGTTTTGTGAGGCAAGTTAATCGAAAACTTGTGTTGCGCGACCAAGCTCATTATACCCACCACCATAGAATGGTGACGGGGGTATAATAAGTTTGTTATTCTGTTTGTAACACATCGAAATATCGATTTCCGACTATATAAAGTATATATTCTTGATCAGGGAGAAATTCTAAGACGATATAACGATGTCCGTCTGTCTGTCTGCCTGTCTGTCAGTTGTAATCACGCTACAGTCTTAAATAATGAAGCAATAGTGCTGAAATTTTGCACAAACTCGTATTTTGTCTGCAGGCAGGTCAAGTTCGAAGATGGGCTATATCGGTCCAGGTTTTGATAAATCTAGAGGTATTTTATGACTATAGAGAGGTGTGCCAAAAATGGTGAGTCTCGGTCCATGTTTTGGTATAGCCCCCATATAGACCGATCTCCCGATTTTAATTCTTGGGCTTATAGAAACCGCAGTTTTCATTCAATTTACCTGAAATTGGAAATCTAGAGGTATTGTAGGACCACAAATACGTGTGCCAAAAATTGTGAGTATCGGTCCATGTTTTGGTATGGTCCCCATATAGATCGATCTCCCGATTTTACTTCTTGGGCTTATAGAAACCGCAGTTTTTATTCAATTTACCTGAAATTGGAAATCTAGAGGTATTGTAGGACCACAAATACGTGTGCCAAAAATTGTGAGCATCGGTCCATGTTTTGGTATGGTCCCCATATAACACGACCTCCCGATTTGGGGTCTTGGGCTTATAGAAACCGTAGTTTTTATCCAATTTGTCTGAAATTGGAAATCTAGAGGTATTTTAGGACCATAAGGAGGTGTGCCGAAAATGGTGAGTATCGGTCCATATTTTGGTATAGCCCCCATATAGACCGATTTCCCGATTTTACTTCTTGGGCTTCTAGAATCCGAAGTTTTTATCCTATTTGCCTGAAATTGGAAATCTAGTGGTATTTTCGGGTCATGAAGAGGTGTGCCGAAAACGGTGAGTATCGGTCCATATTTTAGTATAGCCCCCATAAGAACAATCTCCCCATTTAACTCCTTTGGTTTCTAGAAACCGTAGTTTTTATCTGATTTGCCTGAAATTGTAAATATTCTGGTATTTTAGGATTAAGTTTTTATCGGTCCATTTGGTAATGCCTCCATATAGACCGACTTCATTTCTTGAGGGTGTAGAAGGCGCACTGATCATGAAAATTGCTTGAAACTCAATGTAAAATTTATAGATTTTACTTCTACAGATTTAAGATTTCAAATCAAGATGTTATTTTATAAATTTCTTGCACACTTACAAGAGATGTTAATGATTCCTCTAAAACACAAACAAAAATGGTTCTTATAAATCCAGAATCTGATATAGTCCTCATGGGTGAAATCTTTAAATTTATCTTCGGGAAGTGTCCGAAGATAAATTTCAAGTCCTCAAGCCCTCCTGAAATTTCAAAGGAAGCCCTAATATTTGGTTCATGGTGGTGGGTATTTAAGATTCGGCCCGGCCAAACTTAGTGCTGTATATACTTGTTTTTATCTCAACTGATACGTAAATAAGCAGAATTGAAAATTTTGGAGTGAAAATCAGCCAGGAACATTTCCCATTTTATGGGCTGGTGGCATTATTGGACTGTACTATTTCAGAGATAATAAGAATCGTAACGTAACTTTAAATGGAGAGCTCTACCGTGGGATGATAACTAACTTTTTTACCCAAAATGCAACAGCTGGCATGATATGTGGTTTCAATAAGACTGTGTAATCGTGCCACATAGCACGATGACAATGGAGTTATTGAGAGAGGAGTTCGTTGGATAAATGGTTGCCTAGATCGTGCAATTTAACGCCTTTAGACTATTTTTCTTTTGTTAGGGCTCATGTCTAGTCTGGGGGGCTTATGCCTGCTTCAATTGAAATATCAGAATCTATTATTATTCGCTGCAATGATTTGTGAGATACCGGCCAAAATGTTGCAAAGAGTATGCCAAAATTGCGGATGGATCCACGGAGTGGCGGTCAAGATTTACATGGAATAATCTTCAAACATTAAATTATGTGAACCCTACTATCGAATTGAATAAAGACTTCGTGATGTTTTCTGAATTCTATGTATTTTTGGGAAAAATTTCCAATGGCTCTTAAAAAATCACTTATGGGATCTGCAATCAATATTTCGATCCGTTACAAACAGAATGACAAAGTTATTATACCCTCATCCTAAGGTGGAGGGTATAAAAAGAAAGTTTCATTTCATATAAGCAATTTTCGTAAATACTATGTTAAAGTACATACTTTTCCCAGAGTTGAACGGCAGGTATATTTAATTTATAATAATATAAATTTTCATAAATATTATAAAAGCATTTGTAAGTTTAAAAAATGCAGTATTTTTTTTTTTTCATTTATGAAATTTGTTCATAAAATTTATGAATTCAATGATTGGATTTTTTATGAAAATTATGCATAAAATAAATGAATTATTGTTTTGCGTGTAGTCTCATTTCTGAGAGGACAATATATATCATTATGTATGTGTATTTATATTTATATATGTAATTAACTAGCACGACCAACAACCATAAGCATTCATACATATAACATTGTGGTATGATATAAGCATATATTTCTTATATGTCAACAATAGATGTCTAACATGGTCATGTATTATGAGGTATTTCGTGCACAGAGAAAGCAATTAATTCATTTTCTCTTATGTGAAAGCTCAGGCTTATAAGTACGTAATGGTAATTGTATATCAGTATTATATATTACGAATTTATTTGGTATTTTTGTTGCATCTACTTCTCTCGTCGCCACACCACCAACCTACGATATAAAAGCAGTTCACACTTATGTGTAAATCAACAAGTGTTTATCTAATATTGTGAATAAGTCAGACATATGTTTATAACACATACATATATGTACGTATATATGTACATGTATGTATATAATCATGGCTATAAGTTATGTGCTATAAGGACTGTCCCTGTCAACATTTGGGTGATAGTTTTATCGTGTTTCGCTAAGATATGATTATTTCGGATCGCCAGGAAGTTTTCCGGTAGTAAAATCTCAAGCACAGCAACAATAACAGGTATATACAGCACTACGTTCGGCCGGGCCGAATCTTAAATACCCACCACCATGAACCAAATATTAGGGTTTCCTTTGAAATTTCAGGAGGGCTTAAGGACTTGAGGGCACTTCCCGAAGATAAATTTAAAGATTTCACCTATGAGGACTACATCAGATTCTGGATTTATAAGAACCATTTTTGTTTCAGTTTTAGAGGAATCATTAACATCTCTTGTAAGTGTGCAAGAAAATTATAAAATAACGTCTTGATTTGAAATTTTAAATCTGTAGAAGTAAAATCTGGAAATTTTACATTGAGTTTCAAGCAATTTTCATGATCAGTGCGCTTTCTACACCCTCAAGAAGTGAAGTCGGTCTATATGGAGGCATTACCAACTGGACCGATAAAAACTTAATCCGATACACGTTTTTATGAGCCTAAAATACCAGAATATTTACAATTTCAGGCAAATCAGATAAAAACTACGGTTTCTAGAAACCCAAGGAGTTAAATCGGGAGATCGTTCTTATGGGGGCTATACTAAAATATGGACCGATACTCACCGTTTTCGGCACACCTCTTTATTACCCGAAATACCCCTAGATTTCCAATTTCAGGCAAATAGGATAAAAACTTCGGATTCTAGAAGCCTAAGAAGTAAAATCGGGAAATCGGTCAATATGGGGGCTATACCAAAATATGGACCGATACTCACCATTTTCGGCACACCTATTTGTGGTCCTAAAAGACCTCTAGATTTCCAATTTCAGACAAAGTGGATAAAAACCACGGTTTCTATAAGCCCAAGACCCCAAATCGGGAGGTCGTTTTATATGGGGACCATACCAAAACATGGACCGATACTCACAATTTTTGGCACACGTATTTGTGGTCCTACAATACCTCTAGATTTCCACTTTTAGGTAAATTGAATAAAAACTGCGGTTTCTATAAGCCCAAGAAGTAAAATCGGGAGATCGGTCTATATGGGGGCTATACCAAAACATGGACCGATACTCACCATTTTTGGCACACGTATTTGTGGTCCTACAATACCTCTAGATTTCAAATTTCAGGTAAATTGAATAAAAAATGCGGTTTCTATAAGCCCAAGAAGTAAAATCGGGAGATCGGTCTATACGGGGGCTATACCAAAATATGGACCGATACTCACAATTTTTGGCACACATATTTGTGGTCCTAAAATACCTCTGATTTCCAATTTCAGGTAAATTGAATAAAAACTGCGGTTTCTATAAGCCCAAGACCCCAATTCGGGAGGTCGGTTTATATGGCGATTATATCAAAACCTGGACCGATATAGCCATCTTCGAACTTCAAACTTTCAGCACGATTGCTTCATTATTGAAGACTGTATCGTGATTACAACAGACAGACAGACAGACAGACAGACAGACAGACGGACATCGTTATATCGTCTTAGAATTTCTCCCTGACCAAGAATATATATACTTTATATAGTCGGAAATCGATATTTCGATGTGTTACAAACGGATTGACAAACTTATTATACCCCCGTCACCATTCTATGGTGGTGGGTATAAAAACAACTATCGCGTCGGGTGGTTCCGTTTCGAAACAAATTCGACTCTAACAGCGATCAAAAATCTAAATATAGACTCAATACATCGCCATAGCTAATATTTCAATAGCACCTCTCAGAGAGTACATGTGAGTAAAAGCCACTATCAACCAACGAGCGTATGTGGCACAGAGGAAGAGCCTCTGACTTGAAAACAAAAGGTTCCGAGTTCGACGCTCGGTGCGGCCGATCATCATTTTTATTTTTTAAAAAATAACTATCGCTTTTTTGTCACTGGGTCGATTCCCCGAGAACACTATCGCGTAGTGGACATTTGTTCCCGAACGGGGACACTAACTCGATAAGATAATGATATCGCCTATGAAAGTTTTATCTTCCAGGGTGAAACTACTTCGATACACTTTCGAAAATGTCTTTGACAAATACTTTGGATGACATTTAAGAGTATTCCTTGTCATTTTGATCCAAAACAAGTTCTTTACCACATTGAATGGGGCTGCACTCATTGAAATAGGAAAAGCTCCGTTTGGTCCATTTATAATGATCGTAAATGTTATAAAAACAATTTATAAAAACGTCCCAAACAGTTTACTCTCCAGAAATTAGTGCATTTGAAGATTTTTGCTTGCAGATCTTGAGTATGTGATGAGAATCAGAAGAAAAATTAAAAATGTCTTTAAAAAATTGAAGCTCTCGCATCAAGCATGAGCACGCTGGTTATATCTGTGAGTGTTTCAAAGTTTCTCTACGTTAAACACTTTTCAGACTTGGCTATAAATAAGAGGTCCCTTGTCATTGACCTAAGCATAGCATCGAACAGCACTCACTACGAAGAGAGTATTTCAAAACGTGTGGTATGGGCTGATTCCTCTAAGTGAGTTCGTACGAGCTGTCACCACTGTTGTCAGAGTTGGTAGAATTCTAAAAAAAATGGTAAATTTTTTACTGTTTTGGTACATTGGTAGAATTCTTTATTTTTTGATAGAATTTCCTCCAATTAAGAGGAATTTAAATTTTATTAAAAAAAATTTTTCTGTTGAAATAAAATTTTGACAAAATTTTTCTATAAACATAAAACTTGGACAAAGTAGAAAACTAGAAATAAAATATCGAAAAAGTAGAAAACTAGAAATAAAATTTTGACAAACTTTTCTAAAGAAATAAATTTTTGACAAAATCTTCTATAGAAATAAAATTTTGACAAAATTTTCTATAGAAATAAAATTTTGATAACATTTTCTATAAAAATGAAATTTTGACAAAGAAAAAATAAAACTTTGACATTTTCTATAGAAATAAAATTTTGAAAAAATTATCTATAGAAATAAAATTGTGACAAACTTTTCTATAGAAATAAAATTTTGACAAAATTTTTTATAGAAATAAAATGTTGATAAAATTTTCTATAGAAATAAAATTTTGACAAAATTTTCTATAGAAATACAATTTTGACAAAATTTTCTATAAAAATAAAAATTTGAAAAATTTACTATAGAAATAAAATTTTTATAGAACTAACACTTTGAAGTATTTTTATAGAAATAAAATTTTGACAAAATTAAAATTGTTAAAATTCTATAAAATTTTAAAATTTCCAAATTTATATACAAATTCATATATTATTTTTATTTTATGTGTATTTTACCGGTTTAGTCTTTACATCTAAAATTCACATATTCCTAAACATACACCCATAGATAAAATATTTATATAAGTCTTTACGTGTATGTCTTGTAATATTTTTGGTTTCCCAACAAGTCTACATAATCATACATAGAAACACCTTTTCTATACATACAATCCCACAACAACAGCAAGACAAAGTCATATAGGAATTGCCTAAGGTCCTTAACAAAATCAACATGAATAGTAAACACTCAAACACACACACATACACATAAGCAGCCATACAATCACACGGTGAGAAGCAAACAGAGCCGCATACAATGTCGCTGACACAATTCACAGTAAAGGACATGCGACAGATTTGTTGACACTCATACGACATTAAAGATTCCTGTGTGTATCTCTGTATGTGTGTTAGATGTCTACGAAAAATGCTTTGCATTAGAAATGGTCCTTCGTTACTCTTTGCGAGGGCGGTGGGGGCGGGGAAAGAAAGCCAAATATGACTATGACTTGAGCTGGGTGTATGTAGGTATGAGAACTTATTTGAAGAACGTAATTACAGACAAAAGTTTTCATAATTAATTTAATTAGAATGAATGAATGTGAATTATTAACGGGCCCCAAAACTCTGAAGAGAGATATAATTTATTTCCGATTAAGAGAATTCTAAATGCAATGTGATTATCATTGTTCTTTTGAGGTAGACTGATGGGAGGAATGCCTGTGGCATAGAGTGAACATCGTGTTAACATATCGATGTGTTATTCTCTGAGATTGATTGGCTTGAGTTGCCTGAAATGTCACAAAAATTTTTGATGAAATATTTAATGTGTTTACAGGATATTGGGGCTGGGTGACATGTGGCATTTTCCTCAAGGGATAAGTTAATTAGCGGTATATTTTACAAATTACTATGAGATATTATTTTGACATTGGGGCCTAATTGTGAAAGAATTTAATATGAAGATAACTCTATGTATGGAAATTTCATTGAAGGTAAATTTGATAGTGGCATAGGAACTATGGTAAGAGATATTCATATTGTTACGATCTTGATATCAGGCCTTATCTTGGTATAGCATATACACGGTGGTTTATATATAATGTAACAAAGTAAAATCCTTTACTTTTTTAATTTTTTATACCCTCCACCATAGGATGGGGGGTATATTAACTTTGTCATTTTGTTTGTAACACATCGAAATATTGCTCTAAGACCCCATAAAGTACATATATTCTGGGTCGTAGTGTAATTCTGAGTCGATCTAAGCATGTCCGTCCGTCCGTACGTCCGTCCGTCCGTCTGTTGAAATCACGCTAACTTCCGAACGAAACAAGCTATCGACTTGAAACTTGGCACAAGTAATTGTTATTGATGTAGGTCGAATGGTATTGTAAATGGGCCATATCGAACCACTTTTACGTATAGCCCCCATAAAAACTGACGCTCAGATTTGGCTTGGGGAGCCTCTTGGAGGAGCAAAATTGGGGGAGCCTCTTGGAGGAGCAAAATTCATCCGATCCGGTTGAAATTTGGTACATGCTGTTAGTATATAGTCTCTCATAACCACGCAAAAATTGGTCGACATCGGTCCATAAATATATATAGCCCCATATAAACCGAACCCCAGATTTGGTTTGCGGAGCCTCTAAGAGAAGCAAATTTCATCCGATCCAGCTGAAATTTGGTACGTGGTGTAAGTGTATGGTCTCCAACAATTATGCAAAAAGTGGTCCACATCGGTCCATAATTATATATAGCCCCCATATAAACCGATCCCCCGATTAGGCTTGCGGAGCCTTTAAGATAAGCAAATTTCATCCGATCCGGCTAAAATTTGTTACGTGGTGTTAGTATATGGTCTCTGACAACCATGCAGGAATTGGTCCATATCGGTCCAGAATTATATATAGCCCCCATATAAACCGATCCCCAGATTTGACTTCCGGAACCCCTTGGAAGAGCAAAATTCACCCGATCCGGTTGAAATTTGGTACGTGGTGTTAGTATATAGTCTCTAACAACCATACAAAAATTGGTCCATACCGGTTTTAATTATATATAACCCCCATTTAAACCGATCCCCAAATTTGACCTCCGGAGCAATGGGAGGAGCAAAGTTTATCCGACCCGGTTGAAATTTGATACGTGGTGAAATTTGGTACATTGCGCTAGTATATGGCCGCTAACAACCATGCCAAAATTGGAACATATCGGTCTATAGTTATATATAGCCGATCCCCAAAAACAATCTACCAAAATTTTCTTTCTATAGAAAATTTTGTCAAAATTTTATTACTATACAAAATTTTGTCAAGATTTTATTTCTATAGAAAATTTTTTCAAAATTTTATTTCTATAAAAAATTTGGTAAATATTTTATTTCTATAGAAAATTTTGTCAAACTGAATTATTTACGTATTTAATCGGTCTTTTTTTGTTTAATATATACCCAGTATGGACTAACTTACAATTGAGAACACGGTGTTAAGATACCTTGCCATCGGCAAGTGTTACCGCAACCCAAGTAATTCGATTGTGCATGACAGTCTTTAGTACAAGTTTCTATGCAATCCATGGCGGAGGGTACATAAGATTCGGCCTTGCCGAACTTACGGCCGTATATACTTGTTTTAAATTTAGTTGTTCAAAAGTAAAAAAATGACGGAAATAACATACAATTTTTGAAACAGTTTAGAATTGTTTGAATTGGCTGAATTTGGCACGAAGTATGACCGTATAAAGGCTGAAAAAATCATCGCACGCTGCACGGAAGTGGCTTGGCGGAATATTGGCATATTTCCGGAGAAGCGCAGTTAATGCCAACCTTACTCTCCAAAATGCCTCAATCGCATAAGTACAACGAGTTGTGATCTAGGATATAAGATCTGGAACAATTGTACTAAATTTGGTGCTTCACACTTACCAGAAGTACAATTGTACTGCAATTACTTATTTGATACAATTTAAAAAATGCAATTCCTCTTCAAAATGCCCTAGAATTCCCAGGGGCAAAATGGGTTGTAGGGTGTCTATATACTAATTTAGTTTAATATTATCTTGTTCAAATCCATTTGGTAATAACATGTCCGTTTAAAATCTGGAATGGTCGAACTCCAGATTTTAAAGGCAACATTTCGGAAAATTAACTTTAAAATGGATATCAAGACATCAAAAAAGGATTCTCGGTGATACAGTCTCCTTCCAAGTACGCAATCACCACTTATTTAGTTTTATATTTGCATCATTTAATTTTTCCAAATGATCAGTTTAAAAAAGCTTAGCATTAATTAGGCATACATTGGAAACTCCAAGCACAAATGTCCTTTATTCCAAATACATTTATCTTGCTCTGTATTTATAATCACTTAATCCTCCATTGCTTGAAACTTTGCTTTCATTGCACGAATATACGAAACGATTCCCTTGCGTGAGAAATTTTTGTCCAAAAACTTTTAGCAAAAGTTTAACATACATTGGCCTCGGGAAAGTTTGCTTTTTGTTTTATGATTATTTTTGTTTTTTTTTTTTTGCTTTTGCTCACTATTCAGGAATAAAAATAACAATGAGACATTAGATTTCTAGCTACCATTCACAATGATTTTCTCAAGTGTCTGACATAAATACAAATTTATGTTTGTTTTGCTTGCCCTCCACAATTGTTGTCAAGACTTATGACTTACATCCATTAGTTGGAGATAACTCGGTGTCATTTAGGTTACAAATCACAAACCAAACAAATGAAACTTGCCTCCGTTGCCTCATCTTTAGCATCTGGTAGATGATCTCAAGATGAAACTGGTATGGCTATTTTAGAGATTGCTGTAGTGAAAATTTTATTTGTGATGGAAAATTGATAGGTGTTTTTTCGATATGTTTCAAAGGTTTGGTTATAGCTTCGATTTGTATGATTTGCTAATATAAATTATGAACACTGTCAATAAAAAACGAAGTCTCTCTGATGAATTTTGAGTAGAAAATTAGGAAACCATTGCATTATGGAAATAAACTAATTGATTTTTTGTAAAAACTCGAGATATTTTGGAAATAAACTAATCGATTTTTTGTAAAAACTCGAGAGATTTCAAATATCGACTAACAGACTTTTCAATGTGATCAAAATCTACTACTCAGACTACAGAGAAAAAACGGATAAGTCAAATTTGAATCTTTAAAAATAGAGCAAAATCGGCTTTCCAAAGTGATCAAAATTGTCAAAATTTTATTTCTACAGAAATTTTGTCAAAATTTTATTTCTATAGAAAATATTGTCAAAATTTTATTTCTGTAGAAAATTTTGTCAAAATTTTATTTCTATAGAAAATTTTGCCAAAATTTTATTTCAACAGAAAATTTTATCAAAATTTTATTTCTATAGAAAATATTGTCAATTTTTGTTATAGAAAATTTTATGACAATTTTATTTCTATACAAAATTTTGTCAAAATTTTATTTCTATATAAATTTTGTTACAATTTTATTTCTTTATAAATTTTGTCAAAATTTTATTTCTATAGAAAATATTATCAAAGTTTAATTTCTATAGCAAATTTTGTGAAAATTTTACTTTTATAGAAAATTTTATCAAAATTTTATTTCTATAGAAAATTCTATTTCTACAGATAATTTTGTCAAAATTTTATTTCTACATAAATTTTGTCAAAATTTTATTTCTATAGAAAATTTGGTCAAAAATTTATTTCTATAGAAAATTTGGTCAAAATTTTACTTTAATAGAACATTTTGTCAACATTTTATTTCTATAGAAAATATTGTCAAAATTTTATTTCTGTAGAAAATTTTGTCAAAATTTTATTTCTATAGAAAATTTTGTCAAAATTTTATTTGTATAGAAAATATTGTCAAAATTTTATTTCTATAGAAAATTTTGTGAAAACTTTATTTATATAAAAAATTTTTTGAAAATTTTATTTCTATAGAAAATTTTGTCAAAATTTTATTTCTATAGAAAATTTTGTCAAAATTTTATTTCTATAGAAAATTTTGTCAAATTTTGTACAATTTTGTAATTTGTAGCCTTGAAAACGGTTCTGACGAAGTCAACCGAAATATCTGAAAATAAAAAAAAAACAAGAAACCAACAATTTAAAGTTTAATTTATAGACCTATAGCCGAGATTATGAGATAAAAAATCATAAAAATTAAAATAAAAAAGTCAACAATTTCAACAACAAACACAAAATTTTATTTCTATAGAAATGTTGTCAAAATTTCATTTTTATAGAAAATTTTGTGAAAATTTTATTTCTATAGAAAATTTTGTCAAAATTTTATGTCTATAGGAAATTTCGTCAAAATTTTATTTCTATAGAAAATTTTGTCAAAAGTTTATTTCTATAGAAATTTTGTCAAAATTTAATTCTATAGAAAATTTTGTGAAAATTTTATTTCTACAGAAAATTTTATCAAAATTTTATTTCTCTAGAAAATGTTGTCAAAAAAATTTTTTTTTTTAGAAAATTTGGCCAAAATTTTATTTCTATAGAAAATTTTGTGAAAATTTTATTTCTATAGAAAATTTTGTGAAAAATTTATTTCTATAGAAAATTTTGTCAAAAAACAAAATTTATAGAAAATTTTGTCAAAATTTTATTTCGGTAGAAAATTTTCTCAAAATTTTATTTCTATAGAAAATTTTGTCAACATTTTATTTCTATAAAAAATTTTGTCAACATTTTATTTCTATAGAAAATTTTGTGAAAATTTTATTTCTATAAAAAATGTTATCAAAATTTTATTTCTATAGAAAATTTTGTCAAAACTTTTTTTCTATAGAATATTTGATTAAAATTTTATTTCTATAAAAAATTTTGTCAAAATTTTATTTCTATAGCAAATTTTGTCAAAGTTTTAATTCTATAGAAAATTTTATTAAAATTTTATTACTATAGAAAATTTTGTCAAAATTTTATTTCTATAGAAAATTTTGTCAATATTTTATTTCTATAGAAAATTTTATCAAAATTTTATTTCTATAGAAAATTTTGTCAAAATTTTATTTCTATGGATAATTTTATCAAAATTTTATTTTTTTTGTCAAGACTTTATTTCTATAGAAAATTTTGTAAAGATTTTATTTCTGTAGAAAATTTTGTCAACATTTTATTTCTACAGAAAATTTTATCAAAATTTTATTTCTATAGAAAATTTTGTCAAAATTTTATTTCAGTAGAAAATTTTGTCAAAATTTTATTTCTATAGAAAATTTTGTCAACATTTTATTTCTATAGAAAATTTTGTCAAAATTTTATTTCTATAGAAAATTTTGTGAAAAATTTATTTCTATAGAAAATTTTTTGAAAATTTTATTGCTATAGAAAATGTTGTCAATTTTATTTCTATGGAAAATTTTATGAAAATTGTATTTCTATAAAATATTTTGTCAAAATTTTATTTCTATATAAATTTTGTCAAAATTTTATTTCTATATAAATTTTGTTAAAATTTTATTTCTATATAAATTTTGTCAAGATTTTATTTCTATATAAATTTTTGTCAAGATTTTATTTCTATATAAATTTTTGTCAAGATTTTATTTCTATAGAAATTGTTGTCAAAATTTTATTTCTATAGAAAATTTTGTGAAAATTTTGTGAAAATTTTATTTCTATAAAAAATTTTGTCAAAATTTTATTTCTATATACATTTATTTTTACTGAAATTTTGTCAAAAGTTTATTTCTATAGACAGTTCTGTCAAAATTTTATTTCTATAGAAATTGTTCACAAAATTTTATTTCTATAGAAAATGTTGTCAAAATTTTATTTCTATAGAAAATTTTGTAAAAATTTTATTTCTATAAAAGATTTTGTCAAAATTTTATTTCTATAGAAAATTTTTGTCACAATTTTATTTCTATAGAAAATTTTGTAAAAATTTTGCTTTAATAGAAATTTTTTCAAAATTTTATTTCTATAGAAAATTTTGTAAAAATTTTGCTTTAATAGAAAATTTTTTCAAAATTTTATTTCTATAGAAAATTTTGTCACAATTTTATTTCTGTAGAAAATTTTATTTCTAAAGGAAATTTTGTCAAAACTTTATTTCTATAGAAAATTTTGTCAAAATTTTATTTCTATAGAAACTTTTGTTAAAATGTTATCTCTATAGAAAATTTTGTCAAAATTTTATTTCTATAGAAAATTTTGTTTAAATTTTTTTTCTATAGAAAATATTGTCAAAATTTTATTGCTATAGAAAATTTTGTCAATATTTTATTTCTATAGAAATTTAACATTAAACATTAAAAATATTACCAATCTGCCAAACAGTTAAAAAATCTACCATTTTTGGTAGAATTCTATCAACAACAGTGTCCCCTGTCCTTGGTATTTTCCGCCTACTTGTTTAAAAAATCCTCTGATACCTTGTTCTCGAATTTTGGTATTCCATGTTTGCAATCCCTAATTGATGCTCATAAATTTATGGCTATGACAAGGTGTACAACAAGTTTTCGAAATATTAAAGCACGAATATATTTCGGTTAAAGTTTTGTTTTGGCTTTTTGTTTTTTTTGTTTCAATTTTCTCTTCCATTTTGGTTGTTTTTCCTGGAAAACCTGCTAAGATTACAAAGTTTCCTTCGAGAGTAATTTTATGCCAAGGACAGATGGGAAAACAAATTCAGAGATGAAGAAGTCGAAAATATCTTTCGTAATGTTAGAAGTGTTTTGTGGGTAATGCAAAAATCTGGTAAAACATCCTTTACATGGATTTCTGTGGTGTCTTGTGTGCGTGTGTGTATCACATTTAAGGACATATGGTATTTGTGAATGAAACTAAAAGGAAACTTCTAACAGAAACTAAATGTCAAGTACATAACATGGGGTTATAGTTTTCTGAGTAGAATCTAATGAAACACCTCTTGAGTTTATTTAAGTATGTGGTGTCATATACAAAGAAAGTTGCATCTATTGAAAGCATTTGTTGCAATGTTGATATAATGATGATAAGGTCAAGATGACTGGAGAACATTTTGTGATTTAATGACTCTCAAAACTTTTAAAAGAAGTTTAACCGCAAGATAATCATCCCTACCCCCTATTGTACAACTTCATCGTCCACTGTATTGAGAAACTAAAGGGGTTTCGACAAATCGATAGAGGCAAAGTGTTAGGGATTTAGATAAAATTTTGACAAATTTTTCTATAAAAGTTAATAAATTAAAATATAACAAATACAAATGCAAAATTTCTCTCAAATCAAATAGAAAATTTTATTTTTCAACACTTAAAGCCTTTGGAGGGTGATTGTCTATGCAGAGAATACACAATATAACTGTGATAAATTGATCTTAATCTGAATGAGACGGAGCCTAAGTCACGCATTGCTGGATAAGAGAATCGCCAGCTCAGACGGTCTTGTATTGAATGGCCATAGTTCCATTTAATTGTCGTTTTCAATATATTGAGCGGTGTAGTGGTAACCCGATATTTCAGGCTTACTTATGTTATATGCACATTGGGTAAATATTTGACAGGAATACCACAGCGGTGAACTTCTCTCTTATCACTGAGTGTTGACCTATTCTATGTTTTGATGTTTGGTCGAAACTGGGATTGAACACATGATCCTTTGTATGCAAGGCGGGCATTAAATTTGGTAGTAAGTTTTTGTTGCAATGGAAAACAAAAAATTTCAATTTTAGGTCTTTTACGATTTTTCAATTTTAGTCTGTTTCACTCGAGAGCACATTGGTTGACTTGAGTAATTTATGAATTACATCATTATTTCAGAAAGTACCACAATAATTTATGACAGTCTGTATGGCAAGCGGACATGCTAACCATTTTATTCTGGTGGATCTTTTCATAAGCAAAGAGGAATTGGCATGCCAATATATAAAGTGATGTGCTTATTTATGTAGAGTAAATATTTTAAAATTTCGATACAGTTTTGTTTAATAAACCTCTCAAAAGATTAAGTTTATATTAAACTAAAGCTCGAATTTAGCTCTTTCTTATTTGAATTAATTTAAAAGCGATGATATGTTCTATAGGTCTCCAGAATGGTGCAATAGAAATTATTGCACCAACTATTTGATCTCAATTTGGTTTTCAAATGCAAAACCACATTTCAAACAAGCTATTAAAATGGCACATGCCCATAATAGTACAATATATTGCATCCGGTTAATAAATTATAATCACAATTAAAAATGTCACCGACAGCCTCAATATATATATACATATGCAATCTATATTATTAATTAGAGTACATGATGTCAATTCTATTGTAATATCGGTTAACAATTTGTGCAATGCAATGCAAATGCAAAAAAAGTGAATAGCACAAAAAAAATCATATCTTCATAATAATAATCGAATTCATAAATCTGCCAATTAATTACCATGAAGTGAATATATTAAATTTAAAATTCAATTAATTGCATACCAAGGACCAAGAAAACCATCTGCTGCATTTAATTATTTTCGGATTCCTTTTTTAAGACAAAAATCCTCAGCGAGAGAGAGAGAGCGAAAATACAAAAGACGTCAATAAACTAGGCCAGAAGTTCATTCGGAACCATAGCGTGGGAGAACAATGACTTTTTGTCTTCATCCACCAAAAAACCCGATTCTTGAATATTCATCCTGACTGCTGCTTAGTAATGATAAATTTGTATGCCAAGACATTTTGGCATCGTTGTGTGGGGACAAAGCTGCATATAATGCAGCATAATAACGTGCATTAAACGTCTCAAACTTGCATCCTTGTTTTAAAACAAATCTTCCTCTTTGAGGATATTGTAGTGGGAAACAATGACTTTTACTTTTTCTCATACTAAGGGCTGCTACAAAGCGTGTAGAACTTATTGAATGCCACAACACTAAAAGGGAGTATTTCTGATATACGATATATGCCAAATCTGTTTTTTTTTTTTGGTGGGTGATCAAGAATTAAGCTCTTTTTTTCGCTATAGGAAGCATAGTTTAAAAGTTAAGAGCAGAATAAGTTTTTCATATGAAAACTCTGATAATCATGTTATTTACGATTCTTTGGGTGGTGATCACGAATTACGCTCCTTTTCACTGTAGGTTAGGTGGCAGCCCGATGTATCAGGCCCACTTAACCAACCTGCTACATTGAAAAAAATATTATCGTGAGGTTTGATGAGATTTGATGTCTTTAAAATACGACTACGAATTTTGCTTAGTATAACAGGTTGGTCTAACAAAGAAAAACACATTTTTTGGTCAAAATTCGTTTTTGTTATTCAACATAGTTCCCTTCAAGAGCGATACAACGATTATAACGACCTTCCAATTTTTTTATACCATTTTGGTAGTACTCCTTCGGTTTTGCCTCAAAATAGGCCTCAGTTTCGCCGATCACCTCTTCATTGCAGCCAAATTTTTTTCCCTGCGAGCATCCTTTTGAGGTCTGAAAACAAGAAAAAGTCGCTGGGGCCAGATCTGGAGAATACGGTGGGTGGGGAAGCAATTCGAAGCCCAATTCATGAATATTTGCCATCGTTCTCAATGACTTGTGGCACGGTGCGTTGTCTTGGTGGAACAACACTTTTTTCTTCTTCATATGGGGCTGTTTTGCCGCGATTTCGAACGCTCCAATAATTCCATATAATAGTCACTATTGATGGTTTTTCCCTTCTCAAGATAATCGATAAAAATTATTCCATGCGCATCCCAAAAAACAGAGACCATTACTTTTCCAGCGGACTTTTGAGTCTTTGTACGCTTCGGAGACGATTCACCGGTCGCTGTCCACTCAGCCGACTGTCGATTGGACTCACGACTGTAGTCATGGAGCCATGTTTCATCTATTGTCACATATCGACGGAAGAACTCGGGTGTATTAAGAGTTAACAGCTGCAAACACCGCTCAGAATCATCAACCCGTTGTTGTTTTTGGTCAAATGTGAGCTCGCGCGGCACCCATTTTGCACAAAGCTTCCGCATATCCAAATATTGATGAATGATATGACCAACACGTTCCTTTGATATCTTTAAGGCCTCTGCTATCGGGATAAACTTTATTTTACGGTCATTCAAAATCATTTTGTGGATTTTTTGATGTTTTCGTCGGTAACCACCTCTTTCGGGCGTCCACTGCGTTCACCGTCCTCTGTGCTCATTTCACCACGCTTGAATTTTGCATACCAATTAATTATTGTTGATTTCCCTGGGACAGAGTCCGGAAACTCATTATGAAGCCAAGTTTTAGCTTCCACCGTATTTTTTCCCCTCAGAAAACAGTATTTGATCAAAACACGAAATTCCTTTTTTTCCCATTTTTTTCACGATAACAAAAGTTGCTTCATAAAAGACGCTCTATCTCACAAACTAATTGACTTACAGACGTCAAATTTTGACACGAATCAGTTGAAGGTTGGTACTATATAAAAACAAGTATATATGGCCATAAGTTCGGCCAGGCCGAAACTTATGTACCCTCCACCATGGATAGCGTAGAAACTTTTACGAAAGACTGTCATCCACAATCGAATTACTTGGGTTGTTGTATCTTAAATCGTTTTCTAAATTGTGAGTTAGTCCATACGTGGTATATATTAGACAAAAAAGGTATGTGTGTAATTGGGGATCGATTTATCTGAGGGCTATATATAACTATAGACCGATATGGACCTAGTTAGGCATGGTTGTTAACGAACATATACTAGCACAATGTACCAAATTTCAAGTGACTCGGATGAAATATGCTCCTCCAAGAGGCTCCAAAACCAAATCTCGGGATCGGTTTATATGGGGGCTACATATGTTTATGGATTGATATGGACCACTTTTGGAATGGTTGTTAAATATCATATACTACCATCACGTACCAAATTTCAACCAGATCGGATGAATTTTGCTTCTCCAAAAGGCACCGGAGGTCAAATCTGGGGATCGGTTTATATGGGGGCTATATATAATTATGGACCGATTTGGACCAATTTTTGCGTGGCTGTTAAAGACCATATACTAACACCATGTACCAAATTTCAGCCGGATCGGATGAAATTTGCTTCTCTTAGAGGCTCCGAAAGCTAAATCGGGGGATTGGTTTATATGGGGGCTATATATAATTATGGAACGATTTTGACCAATTTTTGCATGGTTTTTAGAGACCATATACTAAAACCATGTACAAAATTTCAGCCCGATGGGATAAAATTTGCTTCTCTTAGAGCAATCGCAAGCCAAATTTGGGGGTCCGTTTATATGGGGGCTATATGTAAAAATTGACCGATATGGCCCATTTGCAATACCATCCGACCTACATCAACAGCAACTACCCAGCAAAAAAAGCGTCGCCAAAAACGTAATGAAAATGTTCTTTTTGGATCCTGAAGTGGTGCAAAATTGGCGCAGAAGCGATGAATTTAACATGGGCTTGTCATAGGACGGATGTCCACCATTTCAACAGCCGTTGCATTGAATATGCATCACTTCTTAAGGTGTTATGCGAATTTAGTGTTTTGGATGTGAATTAAGAAATTTTGCGATATTTTGACAGATAAATAAATTTTAATTTTTTTATGATTTTTAATGCATTTTAACGTTTGTCTGAAATGTTTGACATCAAGGATTTTCAAAAACTCGCAAATTTTCGAGAATGGATTTAACATTTTTTTGGCAAAATTTAAGTAATTTGTATCATTTCATAAATCCTTGGTCTGTTTTTAATCAATTTGAAATAAAAAAATTTTAATTTCCCATTAAACATATGAAAAAAGCGATTTTTAAAAAATTGACTCAAATGAACTTCCTGTGCAGTTAAAATAAAGAACTTCTTTGGGAGAACATTTCTGGAAGTGCTTTTAAAGTTGTGCCTTTAGAAGAACTTCCACATTTTTTTGCTGTGTACTTCTGCCAAGTTTCAAGTCGATAGCTTGTTTCGTTCGGAAGTTAGCGTGATTTCAACAGACGGACGGACGGACATGCTCAGATCGACTCAGAATTTCACCACGACCCAGAATATATATACTTTATGGGGTCTTAGAGCAATATTTCGATGTGTTACAAATGGAATGACAAAGTTAATATACCCCCATCTTATGGTGGAGGGTATAAAAAGTGGCTTGCTATGGCCCATTTGCGATCTACAACAATAGCAGCTTCTTGTGCTGATAGCTTGTTTCGTTCGGAAGTTAGCGTGATTTCAACAGATGGACGGACATCTCTAGATCGACACAGAATTTCACCACGACCCAGAATATATATACTTTATGGGATATGAGACCAATATTTCCATATGTTTCAAACGGAATGTCAAAGTTAATATCCCATCTTGTGGTGGAGGTTATGAAACAACAAAAGTGAAAACAATATAATTTCAAATAAGTCGTACAGTTATTCTAGGAAATATTTTCCAAGATAACCAAGATAAGTGCCAACCTTTTTCCAAGACCATTTTTGAAATAGTTGAATACCAGTTTAGGAACTTACTCCTATCGTGACGTTATACATCCAATATGAGTTAAAAATGTTTGATGGTTTGACCTTGGTGAGAATTCAGTTTTTTTATATTTGCCAATTTTAAATCATCTAGCATGAAGAACAAAAAATTACGAGGTAGCTTACTTGAAGATATTGAACATTGAGTTCTTTGACTGAGGGACTAACTTTTTTCATTAAAGGACCGGCTGGCAAAACATTTAAACACTTCCTATAATAATGTAACGTTAATTCCAATTAACATTTTGTAGACTTACAACATAGCTCTTCAATGTTAAGATTACAGAATAATATAATTGCTGTTACAGGACAGAGAGTACTTCATGAGAGAAGAGCAAGAGTAGTTACAGAGAGAGAGAATGAAAATGAGAGAAATTTCAAATAAATGAAATTATTTTTACTGGAAATGAAACATCTCAAATTTCTTTACACAATGTTGCTTAAAAGTTCTTCGGAATTATGAAAACAGCTGTTGCCCAAAAGAAACATCTGTGAAATGATACACACACACACACAGCATCCCAACAAAATCCAAATGAAAACGCAAAGGTTAAACATGAAAATGATGCTAACTCCGAAAAATCAAATGCGCAATGGTATTCTATTAAGAAATTTGAAAATAGCGTCAGTTTCAATGATGCTAGGCTTTCGCAAACACGTGTCCATAGTCAGATACGCGTAACGCATCATCACTTGGTTTACCATATCCAACGGTCTCTTTTATGAGCTTAAAGTCAAGTCAAAAGGATATTAAATGAGAAATAAAATTAAATACAATGGCAAAGAAGAAATAAATAAAAATAAAGAAAACAAAAATTCGTAAGACAACGAAAAGCTATAAAAGTGAGGAATTTATTATGACCATTGCTTGTTGGATTGTTGAATATCCGGTGTAATTTATTTTTGTGCGTGGCATAGTTGAGTAATTCGCCCTTTAGAGAGGCCTATGCCTAAAGAAACCGATATTTGTTAGTGAGTGAGTGTGGGTGTGTGTATGTTCGAGTGTAACTCTAAAGATTTATCAAGAGCTTAAGTCCGAGTGTGTTTTGTCTCTAAGTTAGTGTAGTTGTGTGAAAGTGCAAACCCTGCTTTGTTTTTGTTGTTGTTGTGATTGCTCCAAGAGACCCACAACACAAGAGGTCGGATGAGCAAATACCACTGTTGGTTTGACAAATGTCAAATGTAACAACGGATTATCATACAAGAGAATCAACATAACAATAACAGTCGAGGCACTGCCCTCTTCTCTTATTTACCATATGCAAAGCAAATATAAACAAAAACAAAACTACATACACAACGATAATAAACATATGGAAGAGCATAAGCCACACACATACAAATACATATACGCCACAATAAAGGAAGACCCTTGCTCCGCAGTTTGTTTGAATGTTTTAAGTGTTAAATGTATAATTGCCATGTTAATGATCTCAAACAGATGCTAATACACAAAGAGGAAAGAAGAGAAAATTATACACCATTCCTTGGCAAACTAACCAACGTTTTATATTGAAAATGATGATGATGAAGTTGATGATGAAAAAATGAAAACGCCCTTACTCTTTGGTACTTAACAAACAAAAAAAAAAAAATATACCAAGCAAAGAAAAAATAAAAACAAACACAAAACGAAACCCCAACAGAATAATAATGAGTTCAAATGAAAGTGAAAATCATAACGATGCCATAAGGTCAATGCTAAAATCCTAAGGCAAAAAAAAAAGGATCTAAACAAAAGTGAAATAGAAACCGAAAGTGTTTTGTGTGTGCAAAACAAAACAAACATAAGAGAAATTCCAACTATAAGAAATCTTAAATAAGAAATTAGTGTGTTTACTATAACATTTTGTTGAAGAATCTTTTGCTGTAACCAGATCAGATAAAAAGGACACTTAAAAGGTTATTCTCAAGGATACTCAAAAGGATTTTGTGAAAAGGATTACAGTGCATTAACCTTATTATATAAACGAGATAACATATGGATTAAAAAACCCATGATTTTTTTATACTAAATAATAAAAAAAAATATTTCAAGTTGCTGGAAATTTTGTGGATCTAATCTGTTTCTGCTTCAAGGAATACCACCAGTTTGTTCTTATTTCAAGGTATGTTTAATTTATACACATGTGTATAAATATCCATATTTTAATATATTTATTACTTTGCCTTAGCTTAGGACATTTATTTCCATTCTTTATGCTGGAGAAGTAAAAAAAAGAAATAAATAAAACATGATAACATTATCGAATATTGACCTTAAAAGATTAACTAACTTTAGGTATATAATGAATAAATTTTTAGTATATATAATATAAACATCATTTTGGGAGTTTAAAAATTATTTATGTTTGAGTAAGAAGGGCAATACGTTCAACGTGAACCAAGCTAAGAGTGTATAACATATTATGAGTTTGAATATTTTAGCTCTTCAATAAAAAAATCAGTAATAATTTAGAGGTCGGACACAAAAGGTTAATCGATAAAAAGGGACAGTTTCTACATAGAAAATAATATTAACAATATTTATACTTTGAACCACCCTGTGGTATTATAACCAAGCAAGAAAAGAGCTTCCAAAAAAGTAGTTTGGATCCCCAATTTGTTATCCAGAAGTAGTGAAAACTTGGATGACGCCCAATGCATTTTACACCTTGTCTTGTCATAGGACAGAAGTACTCCATTTTTGGATCCTTTGCATTGCTTTAGAAGTTGTGACTTGGAAGTTCAGTTGGATAAAGAAATTTAAAAACAAACAAAAAAATTGTCCAATTTCACTTGTTATTTTTGTCAGTATTTTTTGTTACTTTTTTATTTTCTTATTATCTAATTTTTACAAATTGAAAAACTTCTTCGCTTTCACCGGGAGTTGAACCTGGGTCTGTTTGCACCATAACGGAACCCCTTAGCACAAATAAATATATTTTTTTCCATTAAAAATCAACAAAAAATTTAAAATTATTGTTATTTGTAAAACCTTCTCAAAAGAACTTCCATGGAAGTGAAAAAGTCAAACGGCACAGATTCAAATCCCAGCGGGAATGATTTTTTTGTTTTTTATTGATTTTCTATTTTTTTGTTTTTATACCCACCACCATAGAATGGTGACGGGGTATAATAAGTTTGTCATTCCGTTTGTAACGCATCGAAATATCGATTTCCGACTATATAAAGTATATATATTCTTGATCAGGGAGAAATTCTAAAACGATATAAGCATGTCCGTCTGTCCGTCTGTCTGTCTGTCTGGCTGTCTGTTGTAATCACGCTACAGCATTCAATAATGGAGCTATCGTCCTGAAATTTGGCACAGAATCGTCTTTTGTCTGCGCGCATGTCAAGTTCGAAGATGGGCTATATCGGGCCATGTTTTGGTATAGCCCCCATATAAACCGACCTCCCGATTTGGGGTCTTTCGCTTATAAAAACCGTAGTTTTCATCCAATTTGCGCGAAATAGAAAATCTAGAGATATTTTGGGACCTTGAAGAGGTGTGCCAAAAATGGTGAGTGTCGGTCCATGTTTTGGTATAGCCCCCATATAAACCGACCTCCCGATTTGGGGTTTTTCTCTTATAGAAACCGTAGTTTTCATCCAATTTGCGCGTAATTGAAAATCTAGAGGTGTTTTGGGACCTTGAAGAGGTGTGCCAAAAATGGTGAGTGTCGGTCCATGTTTTGGTATAGCCCCCATATAAACCGACCTCCCGATTTGGGGTCTTTCGCTTATAGAAACCGTAGTTTTCATCCAATTTGCGCGAAATTGAAAATCTAGAGGTATTTTGGGACCTTGAAGAGGTGTGCCAAAAATGGTGAGTGTCGGTCCATGGTTTGGTATAGCCCCCATATAAACCGACCTCCCGATTTTACTTCTTGGGCTTATAGAAACCGTAGTTTTTATCCGATTTGCCTGAAATTGTAAATATTCTCGTATTTAAGGCTCACAAAAACGTGTATCGGATTAAGTTTTTATCGGTCCATTTGGTAATGCCTCCATATAGACCAATTTCACTTCCTGTGAGTATAGAAGGCGCACTGATCATGAAAATTGCTTGAAACTCAATGTAAAATTTCCAGATTTTATTTTTCGGGTGAAAATCTACAGATTTAAAATTTCAAATCAAGACGTTATTTTATAATTATCTTGCACACTTACAAGAGATGTTAATGATTCCTCTAAAACTCAAACAAAAATGGTTCTTATAAATCCAGAATCTGATATAGTCCTCATAGGTGAAATCTTTAAATGTATCTTCGGGAAGTGTACTCAAGCCCTCCTGAAATTTCAAAGGAAATCCTAATATTTGGTTCATGGTGGTGGGTATTTAAGATTCGGCCCGGCCGAACTTACTGCTGTATATACTTGTTTTTTTTTTTTTTTTGAGAAATTTAATTGTCCAAAACTTAAATTTTCATCTACAACGGACTAATTCCGTACTTTCTAAGACTTGTCCAAAAGGATTGCATCGGAAATGACAAAAAATCGATAGGAGATGCCGGATTACGCTTTAAAAGAAATGTTTGTGGACTTGTCCAAAAGGACTGCATCAGAAGTGGAAAAAACTTGATGAGGGATTCCAGAAATGTTTATGGAACAACTTCCTATTTTGTTTGCTTGGAAGTTAGTGCATATAATTGGTTAGAAGGTGACGAGAGGCACATGCTATTTTTGGCAGTATGGCCAGGGCTAGCCCCTGAGTCGGTCTAGCCATGTCCGTCTGTCTGTGAATACATTTTTGTAATCAAAGTCTACGTTTCAGTTTTTTTAACCAACTTAAAATTTAGCACAGGTATGAATTTTGGGTCAGAATAGAACCATACTGATTTTGAAAGAAATCAGTGTAGATTTAGATATATACATAGCTCCCATATATACCTTTCGCCCCATATGAATTTATATAAAATTTTGAACAAGGAGTACTATTAATATTATCATCAAGTTTTCCAAATTTGGTTCAGATTTAGATGTAGCTTCCATCTTTTGCCTTTGTGACCTCAGATTTAACATTGAAGAATTTAAAATATACTATAATTATAAGATTCTATTATTCTTGGTGTACAGGTCTTTGAAATAAATAAATCAAATAAGAAAATGTAGATCTGCACTGAGGTACAGGGTATCATATAGTCACATTCCTCACATGTTTTAAATTGAATTCGAAAAAAAATTCAACTAAAAAATTAATCAATTGAATTAAGTTTTAATAAAAAAAAAGCTAATCACAAATATTAATTTAATCAATACTAAATGTGTTGGACTATAATTATTATTATTTCCACATTTGAAGCATTCAATAATAAATTGAACCAATTACTGAATGGCTGATTTCAGGTTGCTATAATTTCTATACCACTCGTATGACATCTGACAGATTTATTCTTGTGACCGTTAATTTTATTGCATTCAGAAAAAAGTTATTTTGATGGAATTCAAGCGTAATAATGTGATTGAATACTTGAATTAGCATGCTCAAAACATGATTAAAAAACTACCAAATTGTCAACCATCTCGAGACAAAGCTTCGCCGGGAATTGACTGAGGTACTTAAGTGCAGGGTGTGATTGATTTTTCGGTCGTTTTGCGCCAAAGGTAGCCGCTACGATATAGTCTAAACGGTATTTAAAATTTGATATTATTTCCGAAAAAAGTAAGGAAAGTCTATAGACGGGTATGACGACTGTATTGTAGCCTTCAACACTTTGTAGACCAAAATGATTGTCTTCGTCTCAAATCCTTTAAATTTCTTGGGAGCTATATAAAGCTTTATAATCCCATATATATGAATTTAAATCTGAACCACTTTGAACAACATTTTGTAGTTTTTTTTTTCGCGAAAAAGACTAAACGATATTAAAAATTTTATATTATTTCCGAAATTTTTGCTTTTGATGGATAAAAATAAAAAAACAAGTATATACGGCCGTAAGTTCGGCCAGGCCGAAGCTTATGTACCCTCCACCATGGATTGCGTAGAAACTTCTACTGAAGCCGATGGCAAGGTATCTTAAAACTTCCTAACACCGTAATATATACACCCTCAAAAAAATCACTTCTCTAACATATGTTCAAAACATATTTTGCAGGAATCACATATATTATTGGATACTGCCGAAACATTAATATGTTTGTTTTATGTGAGCATATTATATGTTTGGAAGCATTTTGAATCCAAAAATAGTATATGCTTGGAAGAATTCCTCAAAGAAGATTGTGCTCATTTCCTCAGATAATTTTCACTTCCACGAAATTTTTGAGTTCTTCGCATCTTTTTCTGTAATACAAATATGCTGTTTTTTTTTTTCAAATGTCTATTCTCTTGGTTCCGAATGTCTATTCTCTTTATTCCGAATACTCATTCTAATATTCAAATTAAATAATATTTAGACCTAAGCATATTACATTTTTGACCTTATCATGAAACAGTTTTCCGAAACTACATACAAGCGGTTTCACAGAAATTGCTCTCATTTCATTCTCGCTGCGTTATGTTGATATCTTTTTATTCAACCCTCCTGGTTTCCATCTCTATTTCTTTCTCTATACTAACTCTCTCTCTCTCTCTGTCGCTCTCTGAATAAAGTATCACAACATATATAAGTTTACTCGAAATTTGTACATTTATATACGTATACATTCACACATATTATTTTTATGAAACATTCATGCCCCAAACATAATATATTCTAACATATTAACATATGTGTCCCAAAGATTTTGTGTTAGTTTAGGAACATTACATGTTTGCACTTAAATATATTGTGTTTAAAAATTGTGCCCGAAACACATTTTGTTTATATCGGAACATATGAAAAACATATTTTTCTAACAGTGTACCACATAGTCCATACGTGGTATATACTAAACTAAAAAAAGCCGATTAAATACGTATATAATTAAGTTTAAAATTTCTATAGAAATAACATTTTGACAAAATAAAATTTTGACAACATTTTCTATAGAAGTAAAATTTTGACAAAATTTTCTATATAAATAAAATTTGGAAAAAAAATTCTATAGAAATAAAATTTTGACAAAATTTTCTATAGAAATAAAATTTTGACAAAATTTTCTATACAAATAAAATTTTGACAAAATTTTCTATACAAATAAAATTTTGTCAAAATTTTCTCTAGAAATAAAATTTTGGCGAAATTTACTATAGAAATAAAATTTTGACAAAATTTTCTATAGAAATAACATTTTGACAATGTTTTCTATAAAAATAAAATTTTGATAGATTATTTTTGGCTCGAGTGGCAACCATGATTATGAACCGATATGGACCAAATTTTGTGTGATTGGGGATCGGCTATATATAACTATAGACCGATATGGACCAATTTTGGTATGGTTATTAGCGGCCTTATACTAACACCACGTTGCAAATTTCAACCGGATCGATTGAATTTTGCTCCTCCAAGAGGCTCCGGAGATCAAATCTGGGGAACGGTTTATATGGGAGCTATATATAATTATGGACCAATGCTTGTGTGTTTGTTAGAGACCACATTCTAACACCATGTTCCAAATTTCAACTGGATCGCATGAATTTTGCTCCTCCAAGAGGCTCCGGAGGACAAATCTGGGGATCGATTTATATGGGGGCTATATATAATTATGGACCGATATGAACCAATTCTTGCATGGTTGTTAGAGACCATATACTAACACCACGTACCAAATTTCAACCGGATCGGATGAATTTTGCTCCTTTAAGAGGCTCCGCAAGTCAAATCGGGGGATCGGTTTATATGGGGGCTATATATAATTATGGACCGATGTGGACCAATTTTTGCGTGGTTATTAGAGACCATATACAAACACCATGTATCAAATTTCAGCCGGATCGGATGAAATTTGCTTCTCTTAGGGCAATCGCAAGCCAAATTTGGGGGTCCTTTTATATGGGGGCTATACGTAAAAGTGAACCGATATAGACCAGTTGTTGCATGGTTGTTAGAGACCATTTACTAACACCATGTACCAAATTTCAGCCTGATCGGATGAAATTTGCTTCTTTTAGAGCAATCGCAAGCCAAATTTGGTGGTCCGTTTATATGGGGGCTATACGTAAAAGTGGACCCATATGGACCAATTTTTGCATAGTTGTTAGAGACCATATACTAACACCATGTACCAAATTTCAGCCGGATCGCATGAAATTTGCTTCCCTTAGAGCAATCGCAAGCCAAATTTGGGGGTCCGTTTATATATTGGCTATACGTAAAAGTGGACCGATATGGCCCATTTGCAACACCATCTGACCTACATCAATAACAACTACTTGTGCCAAGATTCAAGTCGATAGCTTGTTTCGTTCGGAGGTTAGCGTGATTTCAACAGACGGACGGACGGACATGCTCATATCGACTCAGAATTTCACCACGACCCAGAATATATATACTTTTTTGGGGTCTTAGAGCAATATTTCTATGTGTTACAAACGGAATGACAAAGTTAATGTACCCCCATCCTATGGTGGAGGGTATAAAAAAAAAAAAACAAAAACAAAAAGAATCGTTTAAATTGCAGGGGACTGACTGTTATACGGTCTATAGTTATATATAGCCATCAGATTTTTTTTTAATTTTTCAAATTCTTCTTTATTAATTTGATTTTTAAATACAAATCATTTAATGATATTTTATCACAGTAGATATTACAACAAATGAGACACTGGCTGGCAATATAAGCTATGTTATTTAAGATACATATTATTAAAGGCAAAAACAGGTTAAAGACCTTTATATGAAATTAAACAAAAGTCAAATATTGTTGAAAATTAACATGCATGCAGAAGATTATCTAATTCAATAACCTAAAACAAACATATATTTTCAATTTGATAATTTAATAGTAAAATAAGAAATATTTTAATATACTCGCTCTACACAAGACCTTATCAAACAATAAGGGGAAGTTTCAATTTTGGAAAAATAATTTAAATTTAGCCTTTTGATGAAATCACAAATTTTCTCATATCCAGTTTCATTATGAAGTAATGAAGTAGAGTATCTCCAATTCTTTCCATTGATAATTTTTAAACATTTATTTTGTACAATCTGTAACTTCTCCAAATGGGTCTTTGCAGCTTTGTACCAAACTGGACATGCATATGTTAAAATAGGTCTTATGATACCTTTGAACAGTAGATTCTTATTTTTATGATTCAGCAGAGACTTTCTACACAAAAGCGGCCACAACGCCCTTAACGATTTTAGCGATTTGTTACGGATCTCTTCTAAGTGTTTCCCATAAGATAATTTTTTGTCTAACGTGACCCCCAGATACTTGACACTATCAGCAACCGCAATCGTTTCATCTCCAAACTTAAGCCTTCGATTCGGCTTCCTTTTAGGGGATTTATTATAAGGAAAAATAATCGCCTGCGTTTTACTGGGATTTATTTTAATCTTCTATTTCGAAAAATACCTATTGCAAGACGCCAGTCCTTTTTCCATTTTCTTCAAAAGCGCCTTAGTTACCTTACTAGTAGTAATAAGCGCAGTATCATCTGCATAATAAGCAACTTGCATGTACGATGGAGGAGAGAAATCCGATGTGTATATTGAGTAAAGCAAAGGCGAGAGAACGGAACCTTGTGGCAAACCAGTAGAAAGAACTTTTTCGTCGAGTTGATGTTGTTGACGGAGACGATAAAAGATCTCCCATCAAGAAAATCAGAAATAGTTCTGCTGAGATAATTTGGCACGTTTCCTCGAATTAATTTATAAATAAGACCCTTATGCCATACAGTGTCAAAAGCTTTTTCTATATCAAGGAGGACAAGTCCTGTAGATTGTCTATTGCGTCTGTTGTTACCAATAATATTTCCAATTCTAGTGATAAATCGATCCCCAATGACACAAAAATTGGTCCATAACAAGTTCATAATTGTATAAAGCTCCCATATAAACGACCCCCATATTTCAATTCTGGCTCTCTACGTATTGTCTAATATATACCACGTATGGACAAACTCACAATATACGAAACGATGTTAAGAAGTTTTAAGATACCACAACCCAAGTAATTCGATTTTGGATGACAGCCTTTCGTAGAAGTTGCTACGCAATCCATGGTGGAGAGAACATAAGATTCGGCCTGGCCGAACTTACGTCCGTATATACTTTTTTTTTTTTTTTTTTTGCCCATTAGTTAGCTTAATAAATGTGGAATAAAAAAAATAAATTTTGTTTATGTTAAAGTGGCAGCCATTTATTCTATAAGTGTTGCTTACACAGGATTCATTGAACATGAGACTTGGATATTTGATGGGATAAAAAATAAAGTTTTTTTTATATATACTTTATTTTTGTAACCTATGCCAGGAATTTTCTAAAGTCACAAGTATTTCATTTAAGGATGTTACTTGATAGATGTATGTGATTATTGATTTAAATGATTAAAACTATTACACACGTGCGATAACGTCATGCAGACAATACAGCTTTAAATAAATAGTACCATTAAAAAAAAAAAGAAAATCATTTCCACTTGACATTGTGTATTATGTCGACATTTCGTAGAAGTCTAGCAAAATTTTGTTTTTATGAGAATCATACACACCAGAGATATACACTTTTGGATAATTTGTTTTTTGTTTTGCTTTCTGTTTTTTTTTTTTTCGATGAAACACAGACTAAATTAAGTAAGTGGGTGTTTTCCGTCAACATTTTAACATAAATATACTTGACATTTGTAATTTGTTTTTCTCATTCATAAATTCCATAGAAAAATATAATTAAGTAATAATTAATATTAAAAAAATGTTTTATTTTCTATTTTTGGTTTCTCCTACAATCTTCGAATTACTGTTTAAGTTTTAGCTAAAAACAACAAAATTACCTTTACTAGGGATTGTCATGGGACACAAAAATTTGGTTTTTAAGAAAATCATACGTACCAGAGATATACACTTTTTGGATAATTTGTTTTTTGTTTTGCTTTCTGCTTTTTTTCGATGAAACACAGACTAAATTAAGTAAGTGGGAGTTTCCGTCAACATTTTAATATAAATATAAATTTACTCCTGCAAGAGGTTCCAGAGTCAAATCTGGGAATCGGTTTATATGGGGGTTATATATAATTTTTTTCATGGTTATAGGAGGACATACACTAGACTGAATAAATAAATAAAGATACATTGCGTACCAAATATTATTTTGATCGGATGAAGTATTCCCTGCCAAGAGGCTCTGCAGTCAAATCTGTGAATCTAATTATACGGGGGATACATATAATTCTGGAGTGATATCGACAAATTTTTCCATGGTTGGTAGCGGATCGGATGATATTTGATCTTTCAAGATGCTCAGGAAATCAAATTTGGGGCACGGTTTATATGGTGGCTATACCAAATTTCGGTCCGATAGAGCCCATTTGCAATACTATCTGATCTACATCAATAGCAACTACTTGTACGAAGTTCCAAGTCGATATCTTGTTTCCTTTGGAAGTTAGCGTGACGGACGGACGGACATCGCTAGAGCTATTGAGAATGTCACCATAACGTAGAGTATATAAAAATTCCAAGAGCACTATTTCCATCCCAGCAAAAAAAAAAAAAATAAAAATAAAAACAATTGGAAATTGTTCCACAACCATGTCTTTTAAATCGCATGCCAGAGTCCTAAAATCAACTTATGATGCAGTCCTTTTGGACAAGTCCCCAAACATTTCTTCTAAATCGCATTGTGAGATCCCCAATGATTTTTTTCTACTTGCGATGTAGTCCTTTCGGACAAGTCCACAAACATTTCTTCTAAAGCGCATCTTGGGATCCTCCAATGACTTTTTGTGTACTTCTGATGCAGTCCTTTTGGACAAGTATTAGAAAGTATGCAATTAGGCTATTTTAAGTGCAAATTTAAAATTTCACAAAAAAAAAAAAAAAAAAAAACAAGTATATATGGCCGTAAGTTCGGCCAGGCCGAATCTTATGTACCCACCATGGATAGTGTAGAAACTTCTACGAAAGACCGCCATCCAAAATCGAATTACTTGGGTGGTGGTATTTTAAATCGTTTTCTAAATTGTGAGTTAATCCATACGTGGTATATATTAGACCAAAAAGGTATGTGTTGGTAAGTCTACAAATAATTACGAATCGATATGGACTTTTGCACGGTACGTAGGGAGCCAGAAGTGAAATATGGGGGTCGCTTATATGGGGGCTATATACAATTATGAACTTGATATGGACCAATTTTTGTGTGATTGGGGATCGATTTATCTGAGGGCTATATATAATTATAGACCGATATGGACCTAGCTAGGCATGGTTGTTAACGGCCATATACTAGCACAATGTACCAAGAGGCTCCAAAACATAATCTAGGGATCGGTTTATGTGGGGGCTATATATAATTAAGGACTGATATGGACCACTTTTCAACCAGATCGGATGAATTTTGCTTCTCCAAAAGGCACCGGAGGTCAAATCTGGGGATCGGTTTATATGGGGGTTATATATAATTATGGACTGATATGAACCAATTCCTGCATGGTTGTTGGATACCATATACTAACATCACGTACCAAATTTCAACCGAATCGGATGAATTTTGCTCTTCCAAGGGGCTCCAGAGGTCAAATCTGGGGATTGGTTTATAATTATGGACCGATTTCGACCAATTTTTGCGTGGGTGTTTGAGGCCATATATTAACACCATGTACTGGATCGGATGAATTTTGGTCTTCCAAGAGGCTCCGGAGGTCAAATCTGGTGATCGGTTTATATGGGGGCTATATATAATTATGGACCGATGTGGACCAAATTTTGCATGGTTGTTAGAGACCATATACTAATACCATGTACCAAATTTCAGCTGGATCGGATGAAATTTGCTTCTCTTAGAGGCTCCGAAAGCCAAATCGGGGGATCGGTTTGTATGGGGGCTATATATGTGGACCAAATTTGCTTCTCTTAGAGGGTCTGCAAGCCAATTTTGGGGGTCCGTTTATATGGGGGCTATGCGTAAAAGTGGACCGTTATGGCCCATTTGTTATACCATCCGACCTACATCAATAACAACTACTTGTGCCAAGTTTCAAGTCGATAGCTTGTTTCGTTCGGAAGTTAGCGTGATTTCGGACGGACGGACGGACGGACATGCTCTGATCGACTCAGAATTTCACTACGACCCAGAATATATATACTTTATGGGGTCTTAGAGCAATATTTCGATGTGTTACAAATGGAATGACAAAGTTAATATACCCCCATCCTATGGTGGAGGGTATAAAGAACAATAGGAAATTAATAATAAAGTAAAAAAATAGAAAATTAATAAAAAATTAAAAAAGAAATAATAAAAAATAAAATTTCATTCCCGCTGGGATTTGAACGTGTGCCGTTTGACTTTTTCGCCTCCATGGAAGTTCTTTTGAGAAGGTTTTACGAAAATTTTTAATGGAAAAAATATTTTTCTACGAAAATAACAGGTTGGCTGATAAGTCCCCGATCTAACAAAGAAAAACACATTTTTTTTTGTCAAAATTCGTTTTTATTATTCAACATAGTTCCCTTCAAGTACGATACAATGATTATAACGACCTTCCAATTTTTTGATACCATTTTGGTAGTACTCCTTCTCTTTTGCCTCAAAATAGGCCTCAGATTCGGCGATCACCTCTTTATTGCAGCAAAATTTTTTCCCTGAGGTCTGATAACAAGAAAAAGTCGCTGGGTGCCAGATCTGAAGAATATCGTGGGTGGGGAAGCAATTCGAAGCCCAATTCATGAATTTTTGCCATCGTTCTCAATGACTTGTGGCCCGGTGCGTTGTCTTGGTGGAACAACACTTTTTTCTTCTTCATATGGAGCCGTTTTGCCGCGATTTCGAACTTCAAACGACCTTCCAACGCTCCAATAACGCCATATAATAGTCGCTGTTGATGGTTTTTCTCTTCTCAAGATAATCGATAACAATTATTCCATGCGCATCCCAAAAAACAGAGGCCAGCGGACTTTTGAGTCTTTCCACGCTTCGGAGACGGTTCACCGGTCGCTGTCCACTCATCCGACTGTCGATTGGACTCAGGAGTGTAGTGATGGAGCTATGTTTCATCCATTGTCACATATCGACAGAAAAAATCGGGTGTATTACGAGTTAACAGCTGCAAACATCGCTCAGAATCATCAACACGTTGTTGGCACCCATTTTGCACAGAGCTTCCTTATATCCAAATATTGATGAATGATATGACCAACATGTTCCTTTGATATCTTTAAGGCCTCTGCTATCTCTATCCAATTCATTTTACGGTCATTCAAAATCATTTTGTGGATTTTTTTGATGTTTTCGTCGGTAACCACCTCTTTCGGGCGTCCACTGCGTTCACCGTCCTCTGTGCTCATTTCACCACGTTTGAATTTTGCATACCAATCAATTATTGTTGATTTCCCTGGCGCAGAGTTCGGAAACTCATTATCAAGCCAAGTTTTTACTTCCACCGTATTTTTCCCTTTAGAAAACAGTATTTTATCAAAACACGAAATTCCTTTTTTTCCATTTTTTTTCACAAAAGTTGCTTCACAAAAGATGCTCTATCTCACAAACTAATTGACTTACAGACGTCAAATTTTGATACGAATCATTTGAAGGTTGGTACTATATAAAAATAATATGCGACGCCATCTATGTGTCAGACCGGGGACTTATCAGCCAAAAAAATAATATTTTAGAAAAATATTTGATAAAAAAATTGCCGCAGGTGAGATTTGAACCTGCGTTCTGATTTCTTTGTTCATACAATTTTTTTATACCTATGTTAGATGGTTTAAAAAAGCTTCAAATACAACCGTAGACTTTTTTTTTGGGACAAAGTTTTTTTGATAACATTTGAGAATTTTTTTTCTGATGTACAATGAATATTCAAGGAATGAGATTTTTATTCCAAATTTAATTTTATATAGACTAGGTTTAAAGTTAGAATATACTCTAAAAACTGCTTTTGAAGAACTGCATCTTTGGCTCAAAATGTATACCAAATTACCTCGAAAAAGTTATAAATGTTTGGGTGCATATAAAATTTTTTAACTATTGTATTCACCTGCATTGATTTTAAAAAAATTTACATTTTTAAAATTTTTTCTTTTAAAATTTTATTAATATTTTTAGTTGTTTCTTGATACATATTGTATAGGTTCGACTCCTATTTGACAGCAAAATATAAAGTGACTTGCTGTTCAAAACAGAAGAAACAAAATTAATTTGTTTTGACTTCTTCAAAGACAGTTTTTCTCTACTTTTTTATTTATTTCAAATATACCACATCTCAGGTTAGTCGATTTGAGTGGATGCTCAATAAAATTAAAAGTCCACTACGATTTATTATTTATTTCGGTATATTTTATTTCTTAACCATTAAATGGGTATTTTCAATTCGATCTCAATAAATGCTAATTTCATTCGTCATCAATCTCTTTTTGCCAGATCTTCTTATAAGAGTATTTGTGAACATAAATACATACTTCATGGCGCATATGCAACATAAAATTAAGTTTGCCTCGTAAAACTTTCCATATAGAAAATTGGTTTTATTTCACTTATATTTTCAGGACGAAACGATTGATTTTCTTATTGAATATTACACTGCATGCTGAGTATGGGAAATATTTGCCCTACATAACATGACAGTGTATGAGTGCACAATATGGGAATGTGTTCGCGTGTGAGTGTATTGCAAGTGTTTCTATAAATCATACTAGCGCATCTGTGACCTGTAGAATACTTTCACGTTGTTATTCTGGCCCAATGGCTTCTTGCATCCTGCCTTTGGAGAGCATGTTTCAACGCCATCGATTTATTTTTGATATTCCACAATAAATCATTTCTTAAATGGGCCACATTTTGAGAAGACAGCAATGTTAAAGTTTATAGCATTTTGCATACATCATTTGCCCTTGCATGGCTGGAGGAAATAATGAAGGAAGTACTTCAGATTAAACGATTGGATTTTATGGTATTTTTGAAGAAATTGCAGAATCATTAATGGTATTGCAGAATCCTTAAGATAAAATGATCTTGATAATGTAGTCAATTGAGTGATATAGACTTGGTTTATTTTGGCTTAGATTTAGAATAATGGAAAATCGTATTTATTGCCTGAAACAGATGGGTTAGGAAGAGCCATTTCGTTTGTAAACTGGTAGTAAAATTTTCGTTGAATGTAGATCAAATTTTTATAACCACCACCTTATGATGGTTGGTATACTAATTTCGTCATTCATTTTGTAACACATCAAAATATTTGTTTCAGTAAAATTATTACAATAACAAAAAGTAAAAATTTAAAATTGCATTAATTTAATAATAATTTTCATTAACATTACGAAGCCCTTTCTTTTATTATTTATTCTTCTAAGGCCACAAAAGCATTCTTAAATCTATTTTTCTGTCTAAAAAAATTATTATTTCACTCCATATTATTCCGAGCCTTTCTATGTCCTTTTCGATTCGACATCTCCAGGTGTACGCTGTGCTGTCTCTCCTTCGTCTACCCTGGGGATTCCACTCAATGGCTTGACTTGCGATATCATGCGGATCCTTTCGCAGCGTGTGTCCGATTCATTTCAATTTTCGCTCCATAATATTTAAATATATTAGTTTTTGGTTTGTCATCTTCCACAGCCTGTTGTTTGAAATTGTATTTGGTCAGTATATCCTTGGCAATCGTCTGAGGCAACGAAACTCAGAAGCCCTACAGGTGTTGACTAAGTTTTGTGACAGTAGTTCATGAAAACAAAATTACTGACTAAGTTTTGTGACAGTAGTTTATGAAAACAAAATTACTGGGTAAATATTTTTATGCAGACCCTGGCAACATAGTGGTCTAGAGCTTATTTAGGTAAAATGAGGTAATAGTGGCGACTCTTTGATTTCATGGAATCAATATTAAGATTCAATTCCAGCTTTCTGCCTGTATATAGCTCCTAACAACCTCGCGGAAATCGGTCCATATCGAGTCCCACATTTGATTTCTAGAGCTTGCTGAAGGAGCTAATTTTATCCGATCCGGATAAAATTTACAAACTGTGGCAACCGTAACCACAACCCAAGAAATTCGACTGTGGAAGACAGTCTTTCGTATAGAAATTTTTGTCAACATTTTTTTTTGTCGAAATTTTATTTCTATAGAAAATTTCGTCAAAATTTTATTTCTATAGAAAATTTTGTGATAATTTTATTTCTATAGAAAATTTTGTTAAATTTTTATTTCATACAAAAATTGTCAAATTTTTATTTCTATAGAAAATTTTGTCAAAATTTAATTTCTATAGAAAATTTTGTGATAATTTTATTTCTATAGAAAATTTTGTCAACATTTTATTTCTATAGAAACGTTTGTCAAAATTTATTTCTATAGAAAATTTTATTTTTATAGCAAATTTTGTAAAAATTTTATTTCTATAGAAAATTTTGTAAAAATTTTATTTCTATAGAAAATTTTGTAAAAATTTTATTTCTATAAAAAATTTTGTGAAAATTTCGTAAAAATTTTATTTCTATAGGAAATTTTGTCAAAATTTTATATCTATAGAAAATTTTGTCAAAAAAAATTTTTTATAGAAAATTTTTGTCAAAATTTTATTTTTATTGAAAATTTTGTCAAAATGTTATTTCTATAGAAAAAAAAATATTTTTATAGAAAATTTTGTCAAAATTTTATGTCTATAGAAAATTTTGTCAAATTTTTATTTCTATAAAAAATTTGTCAAATTTTAATTTCTATAGAAAATCTTGTCCAATTTTTATTTCTATAGAAAATTTTGTCAAAATTTTTTTCTTTAGAAAGTTTTGTGATAATTTTATTTCTATAGAAAATTTTGTTAAATTTTTATTTCATAAAAAAATTGTCAATTTTTTTTTCTATAGAAAATTTTGTGATAATTTTATTTCTATAGAAAATTTTATTTTTATAGCAAATTTTGTAAAAATTTTATTTCTATAGTAAATTTTGTAAAAATTTTATTTCTATAGGAAGTTTTCTAAAAATTTTATTTCTATAAAAAATTTTGTGAAAATTTTGTAAAAATTTTATTTCTATAGGAAATTTTGTCAAAATTTTATATCTATAGAAAATTTTGTCAAAAAATATTTTTATAGAAAGTTTTTGTCAAAATTTTATTTTTATTGAAAATTTTGTCAAAATGTTATTTCTATAGAAAAAATTATTTTTATAGAAAATTTTGTCAAAATTTTATGTCTATAGAAAATTTTGTCAACATTTTTTCTATAGAAAGTTTTGTGATAATTTTATTTCTATAGAAAATTTTGTTAAATTTTTAGTTCATAAAAAAATTGTCAAATTTTGATTTCTATAGAAAATTTTGTCAAAATTTTATTTCTAAAGAAAATTTTGTTATAATTTTATTCCTATAGAAAATTTTGTAAACATTTTATTTCTGTAGAAAAATTTGTCGAAATTTTATTTCTATAGAAAATTTCGTCAAAATTTTATTTCTATAGAAAATTTTGTGATAATTTTATTTCTATAGAAAATTTTGTTAAATTTTTATTTCATACAAAAATTGTCAAATTTTTATTTCTATAGAAAATTTTGTCAAAATTTGATTTCTATAGAAAATTTTGTGATAATTTTATTTCTATAGAAAATTTTGTCAACATTTTATTTCTATAGAAAAGTTTGTCAAGATTTATTTCTATAGAAAATTTTATTTTTATAGCAAATTTTGTAAAGATTTTATTTCTATAGAAAATTTTGTAAAAATTTTATTTCTATAGAAAATTTTGTACAAATTTTATTTCTATAGAAAATTTTGTAAAAATTTTATTTCTATAAAAAATTTGTGAAAATTTTGTAAAAATTTTATTTCTATAGGAAATTTTGTCAAAATTTTATACCTATAGACAATTTTGTCAAATTTTTTTTTTATAGAAAATTTTTGTCAAAATTTTATTTTTATTGAAAATTTTGTCAAAATGTTATTTCTATAGAAAAAAATATTTTTATAGAAAATTTTGTCAAAATTTTATGTCTATAGAAAATTTTGTCAAATTTTTATTTCTATAAAAAATTTGTCAAATTTTAATTTCTATAGAAAATCTTGTCCTATTTTTATTTCTATAGAAAATTTTGTCAACATTTTTTTTCTTTAGAAAGTTTTGTGATAATTTTATTTCTATAGAAAATTTTGTTAAATTTTTATTTCATAAAAAAATTGTCAAATTTTTTTTTCTATAGAAAATTTTGTGATAAGTTTATTTCTATAGAAAATTTTGTCAACATTTTATTTCTATAGAAAAGTTTGTCAAAATTTATTTCTATAGAAAATTTTTTTTTATAGCAAATTTTGTAAAAATTTTATTTCTATAGAAAATTTTTTAAAAATTTTATTTCTATAGGAAATTTTGTAAAAAGTTTATTTCTATAAAAAATTTTGTGAAAATTTTGTAAAAATTTTATTTCTATAGGAAATTTTGTCAAAATTTTATATCCATAGAAAATTTGTCAATTTTTTTTATAGAAAATTTTTGTCAAAATTTTATTTTTATTGAAAATTTTGTCAAAATGTTCTTTCTATAGAAAAAATTATTTTTATAGAAAATTTTGTCAAAATTTTATGTCTATAGAAAATCTTGTCAAATTTTTATTACTATAGAAAATTTTGTCAAAAAATTTTTTTTTTAGAAAATTTTGTCAAAATTTTATTTCTATAGAAAGTTTTGTCAAGATTTTATTTCTATAGAAAATCTTGTCAATATTTTATTTCTATAGAAAATTTTGACAACATTTTATTTCTATAGAAAATTTGGTCAAAATTTTATATCTTTTGAAAGTTTTTTGAAAATTTTATATCTATAGAAAGTTTTTTGAAAATTTCCTTTCTATAGAAAATTTTGACAAAATTTTATTTCGTAAAAAAATTTTGTCAAATTTTTATTTCTATAGAAAATTTTGTCAAAATTTTTGTTGTTTAGATTTCAGCTTAAAACCATCCATTGACTAAACTGCAAGAGTAGCTTAACCCACAGATGAAAAGTGTGTGTGTCAAATTTATTTGGGCAAATCACTATATACTACATGAAAATTTTATTTTTAAAGAACATTTTGTCAAACTTTTATTTCTATAGAAAATTTTTTAAATTTTTATTTCATAAAAAATTGGTCAAAATTTAATTTCTATATAAAATCTTGTCAAATTTTTATTTCTATAGAAAATTTTGTCAAAATTATTGTTGTTTAGATTTCAGCTTAAAACCATCCATTGAATAAACTGCAAGAGTAGCTTAACCCACAGATGAAAAGTGTGTGTGTCAAATTTATTTGGGCAAATCACTATATACTACATGAAAATTTTATTTTTAAAGAACATTTTGTCAAACTTTTATTTCTATAGAAAATTTTTTGAATTTTTATTTCATAAAAAAATTTGTCGAATTTTAATTTCTATATAAAATTTTGTCAAAATTTTATTTCTATAGAAAATTTTGTCAAAATTTAATTTCTACACACAAAAAAAATTTCCGATTCAATCACGAAATTAATTGATCCAATTAATTTTTTAATTGAAATGTCTTCAATAACGAAAATGATAGTATCAATCACAGTTTTAATTGGTCATTCATTCATTAGAAAATTTCAATAAATTTTTTAATTGATTCAATTAAAAATTTAATTGATTTTGATTGTAAACTCAATTAATTTTTTAATTAAAAAATGTAACTATTTTCAATTATTTTCTGAATTGGATTAGAGTTTTTATTAGGATTAACAATTGATTGTTTAAAATATATTTTTAATTTAAGAATTGAAAAATATTCATCACTTTCTTTAACTGACATAGTCTTCCGAACTTGATTAAAAAGTTATTTGTATCAATTAATTTTTTAATTAAAAATTTTTAAATTTTCAATCATTGATTTAATTAACTTAATATTTCTATCATGATTAAAAAGTTAATTGTATCAATTAATTTATTAATTGAAATTTTTTTCAACTTCAATTAACTTTTTAATTGGAAATATTTTGGTGATATTTTTTTCTGCGTATAGAAAATTTTGTGATAATTTTATTTCTATAGAAATTTTTTTCAACACTTTATTTCTATAAAAAAATTTGTCAAAATTTATTTCTATAGAAAATTTTATTTTTATAGTAAATTTTGTAAAAATGTTATTTCTATAAAAAATTTTGTAAAAATTTTATTTCTATAGAAAATTTTGTAAAAATTTTATTTCTATAAGGAATTTGGTCAAAATTTTATGTCTAAAGATAATTTTGTCAAACTTTTATTTCTATAGAAAATTTTATCAAAATTTTATTTCTATAGGAAATTTGGTCAAAATTTTATTTCTATAGGAAATTTTGTCAAAATTTTATTTCTATAGAAAATTTTGTCAAAATTGTATTTTTATTGAAAATTTTTGTCAAAATTGTATTTTTATAGAAAATTTTGTCAAGTTTTTATTTCTATAAAAAAAAAATTGTCAAATTTTAATTTCTATAGAAAATCTTGCCAAATTTTTATTTCTATAGAAAATTTTGTCAAAATTTTATTTCTGTAGAAAGTTTTGTCAAAATTTTATTTTTATAGAAAGTTTTGTCAAGATTTTATTTCTATAGAAGATCTTTGACAACATTTTATTTCTATAGAAAATTTGGTCAAAATTGTATATCTATAGAAAGTTTTTTGAAAATTTTATTTCTATAGAAAATGTTGTCAAAATGTTATTTTTTTAGAAAATTTTGACAAGTTTTTATTTCTATAGAAAATTTTGTTTCGGAATTACATTCCTCATCAGCATCCTCTACTTGCAGCAAAAATATCAACCAATTATCAGAAAGAATTCGGGTAATTCACTAAATTTGTCACAAATGGCAAATAAATGGAACAGGCTATTGGTCTCGCTTTAAAATTATATTACACACGGACGAAAAAGACTGTTTTTCATATGTTTGGGTGTAAAAATTATATGTTTGGATCTCAAATTTTTTAACACAACATTTTTAAGTGCAAGTATATAATGCTCATAAACTAGCATAACGTGTTTGGGACATATATGTTAATATGTTAGAACATATTATGTTTGGGTCATAAACTGTTTGTAAATATAATATGCTTAGATGCAAACATATATTAATTTAGAAATAGCCTATAAACATATATGTGTTTAGAAAGAGAGACCTAGAGAGTATGCTGCAATTAAAATAATGGCAGTAACCAATTGGCGCCTTAAACATATATCCACACAAAGAAAATTTCATTAAAATTTTTTACTACCAGTGTATGCCCTAAGGTGAAACATAATATGTTTGAACAATACAAACAATATTTTGTTTGGACAAATCTTAAAAATATATATGCTTGAAGCAAAATGTTTTAGGGGTATATGTTACAGAAGCGATTTTTTTTTGAGGGTGCAGGAATTCAAAGAAAGATTGACATTGATACTGCTTCGTTCAGAGGATTTTATAATTTATTCTATGGTTTATTGTTGTTTCAAATTAAAAAAAGCTATAGCTGTGGTATTGGGTATTATTACAACTTTTAATGTTTCCCATGGTCTGTCCTATAATAGCTTTATAGATTAACTTTAAAGTGCGATATCGAAAAGCAAACCATCACAAATAAATTCAACATACTACACACGAAATATGATTTGGATCTATTGGTAAGCAAATCCATAATCTCATAAACCAGAGACCGATAAAAACTATTTCAATATATCCTCATGTTATTAAAATCAAAAAAAAAAAAAGTAAAAAATCCTTGCACATAAGATTCCCGTTTAGGAGTATCAAAGATGTAATCTCTTTTTACCGCATTGCTAATCTGCCGGACATGACTGTGTTTTTTTTTTCGTTTTTTTTTGCAAATTTTTCTTCTCACTTTGTGTATCCGTTTCCTGTCTAAAAAATATGGGTTTGTCTGCAGTACGATATTTTCTCTTCTCATTCCATAGCTTCTCGTTCAGATACTATCTTCTTGTTGTGTGTTTCTGGGCCATATATCAAGCAAAAAAAAAAAAACGAAACGAAAATATATTTGATCCGTTGAAGTATAAAATGTATAAAACCTAGATAGCAACAACAAAAAATTAAATCAACCTAAATTTCCCTTATCCAGCATAACAATCTGTACTCGAAAGGAAAAGCAAAATGAATCACCCAAAAAAAGACAAAATATTTTTTTTTCGTCGTCGGGGACAACAAAAAAATATTGAAAATATTCAATTTTTTTACAACACAATTTTATACATTAATACTGGTTGATATACAAAACACAAGAAAAAAATTGTATATATCAAAGCCCTCACATTTTTACATAGGACAGAACTACACGGAAAAATACAAAATGAAAACAAATGTGTTTTTATGTCAACAGGATCTATGCTGCGGTTCTGATTCCGCTGTCATTGCCATTGCTGGTGGTGTGGACCAGCAATTTTACTGAGATACAAGCTGCAATTTTTTTTATTCATCTAAATAATAAATATTACCCAAAATATTGTTTGGTGGAATTGGTTTTGATTGTATATAAATACAGGAAATAACTGTGGTGGTGTTGTTGCCATTGTAGAAATACTGTTTTGGGCTGGAGCTGCGTTCAATATGCTGATGACATATTTGTCCGTTTCTTCCGTGTTTTTTTTTTATTTGGGGGGAGGGGTTGGGTCTAGGAGAAAACATTTGCTGAGCATTTTTGTTGAGCCATTTGATGAATTGATGGAATTCATATTTAAATTGAATGTAAATAGTACAAGTAAACATAAAAATTGAAGAAGTCCTTTGTAGATATATTTTTTCTATTCATTGGAAATTGTCCCGTTTGGCCTTTTGTTAACTATGAGAAAAATGTACGAGCTAACAAACGAATTCGAGTACGAAATTTAATTGAAAAATAATAAAAATTCAATTAAATTTAGATTTTCCATTGTGTAAGTGAATGGTTATTCAAATTTAATGGAATGCCCACCATGTGAAGTGTTCAAATTCGACTTTGTCAAAAAAATAAAAAAGAAAACAATATTCAATTGTGCTCTGAAAATAAGGGGGAAATAAATCAAAAGAGTTGCTTCAAGCATGATGACAAATGTAAAGAAACATACAATCGTATATGTAAGGGAAGCCTAAAATCGTATGAGGCCATATATTTTCTACTGTTCACGATGCTCCATGCTATTATTGGGAATGTTTAAATAAAAAAAAAATATTTTAGCTTCTGTTTTCTTTTTGTAAATTCAAGCTCGAGGTCAGAGTTTTATTTTCTGTTTTATTTTTATACCCTCCACCATAGGATACCCCCAACTTTGTCGTTCCGTTTGCAACACATCGAAATATTGCTCTAAGACCCCATTAAGTATATATATTCTGGGTCGTGGTGAAATTCTGTGTCGATCTAAGCATGTCCGTCCGTCCGTCCGTTTGTTGAAATCACGCTAACTTTTGTACATGGTGTAAGTATATGGTCTCTAACAACCATGCAGAAATTGGTCCTCATCGGTGCATAATTACATATAGCCCCCATATAAACCGATCCCCCGATTTGGCTTGCCGAGCCTCTAAGAGAAGCAAATTTAATCCGATTCGGCTCAAATTTGGTACATGGTGTTGGTATATGGTCTCTAACAACCGTGCAAAAATTGGTCCACATCGGTCCATAATTATATATAGCCCCCATATAAACCGATCCCCAGATTTGGCTTGCGGAGCCTCTAAGAGAAGTAAATTTCATCAGATCCGATTGAAATTAGCTACATGGTGTCAGCATATTATATCTAACAACCATGCAAAAATTGGTCCACATCGGTCCATAATTATATATAGCCCCCGTATAAACCGATCACCAGATTTGATCTCCGGAGCCTCTTGGAAGACCAAAATTTCTCTGATTCAGTTGAAATTTGGTATGCGGTGTTAATATATGGCCTCAAACACCAATGCAAAAATTGGTCGAATTCGGTCCATAATTATATATAGCCTCCATATAAACCGATCCCCCGATTTGGCTTGCGGAGCCTCTAATGGAAGCAAATTGCATCTGATTAGTCTGAAATTTGGTACATAGTGTTTGTATATGGTCTCTAATGACCATGCAAAAATTAGTCCACATCGGTCCATAATTATATATAGCCCCCATATAAACCCATCACCAAATTTGACCTCCGGAGCCTCTTGGACGACCAAAATTCCTCTGATTCAGTTTAAATTTGGTACGCGGTGTTAATATATGGCCTGAAACACTAATGCAAAAATTGGTCGAAATCGGTCCATAATTATATATAGGCCCATATAAACCGATCCCCAGATTTGACCTCCGGAGCCCCTTGGAAGAACAAAATTCATCCGATTCGGTTGAAATTTGGTACGTGATGTTAATATATGATATCCAACAACCATGCAGGAATTGGTCAATGTCAGGCTATAATTATATATAGCCCCCATATAAACCGACCCCAGATTTGACCCCCGGTGCCTTTCGGAAAAGCAAAATTCATCCGATCTGGTTGAAATTTGGTACGTGGTGGTAGTATATGATATTTAACAACAAGGTCAAAAGTGGTCCATACCGGTCTATACCAAGCAAAAAAAATTGGAAGTTCTTCCAAAGGCACAATTTTAAAAGTACTTCCAGAAGATGCACTCCCAATGATGTTCTTTATTTGAACTACCCAGGAAGTTCTTTTAATTTAATTTTTTATAACATGGTTTTTTCATACTTTTAATGTGTAACTTTAACTTTTTTTGCTTCAAATATATTAAAACGAGAGTAAGAATTCAAAAAAATGGTACAAATGACTTAAATTTTGTCGAAAAAAATGCTAAATCCAATCTGAAAAAATTGTGGGGTTTTTGAAAATATTTGAGGTAAACGTTTCCGACAAGCGTTAGAATCCATTAAAAATTATAAAAAATATAGAAGTTATTTATTTGACAAAATATCACAGAATTTTTTAATTTACATCCAAAACATTGAATTCGGATCACACCTAAAGAAGTGATGGAAATTCAGTGCAATGGCTGTTGAAATGGAGGACTTCCGTCCTATGACAAGCCCATGTTAAATTCATCGCTTCTGCGTCAATTTTGCACCACTTCCGGATCCAAAAAGAATATTTTTATTACTTTTTTGGTGACGCTTTTTTTGCTGGGTAGTTATATATAGTGCTCAGATAAATCGTTCCCCGATCACACAAAAATTGGTCCATATCAAGTTCATAATTGTATGTAGCCCACATATAAGCGATTCGTAATTATTTGTAGACTTACATCTACATACCTTTTTTGTCTAATACATACCACGTATGGACTAACTCAAAATTTAGAAAACGATGTTAAGAAGTTTTAAGATACCACATCCCAATTAATTCGATTGTGTATAACAGTCTCTCGTAGAAGTTTCTACGCTATCCATGGTGGATGGTACATAAGATTCGGCCTGGCCGAATTTACGGCCGTTTATACTTGTTTATATTAATATGATTTTAATGTGAAATTTCTATTTCGCAGAATATTAGTTTGCTATTAAATTTTGATGGCATAATTGACTACACCGAAAGAATTTTCTTCGTAAAAAGAACGAAAAATTTCGTTAAAAGTACGAAATTTGTCATTGTTTTACAACCAAAGAAACTTTTCATTAAAAGTACGAAATATTTCGTACTTTTTACGAAGAAAAGTTCTTCCAAAATTTTCGTAGTTTGTAAGAAAAAAATTCGTACTTTTTATGAAGAATCTTCGTACTTTTTATGAAAAATCTTCGTACTTTTTATGAAACAATTTCGTTCTTTTTATGAAAATGTTTCGTACTTTTTATGAAAAATTGTCGTAGTTTTTATGAAAAATGTTCGTACTTTTTATGAAAAACTTTCGTACTTTTTTCTGAAAAATGTTCGAACTTTTAGAAAAAAATTTATAGTTGAAAGTGCATTTGGTTGTAGTTGCAAGTGTGAAAAATGACATCACTACTTTACATCTTAAGTTTTTGAATAATTTTTAGTTTTATTGCTTCACTTTTATTCATAGCGCGCTATCACCCAAATGAGAAGTAGCATAGACTTGCATAAAAAATAGAATAAAGGAATACATTCAAGCACATTATAAAAGACAATTTAATGGCGCGAACGGAAATTTTACAACTTCAATGAAACTTCTTTGTTATTTCAAAGAAAATGTTTCGTACTTTTTATGAAGAAATTTTAACGTAGAATGTTTCGTAAAATATTCGTAAAAACTTCTTCACAAAATTCATGAAATATGAAGAAAGTTTCGTTAAAAGTACGAACTTTGTACGAAGAAAAGTTAATGTAGAATGTTTCGTAGAAGTTTCGTATATTCGTAAAATGTTCTTCGTAAAATTTACGAAAATGAATGAAAATTTCGTTATTTTAATGAAGAATTCAGGAAGAATAGTTAATGAAGAATTCTTCGTAAAATTAACGAATAGAATTCTTTCGGTGTATAACTTTTAACAGCAATTATTCACAAGATCATAGCATTCTTACTGGTTAGATGTCATTTAAATTAACTTAAACTCTTAAATCCACTTACATTTAATCATTCTTGGAAGCGAGCTCCTATTGTGACACATAATTGGGCCAATTATGCTGGGCCGTGTCACATTTATGTCAATACACCTACTTTTTCATCCATTGGTGTTGTTGAGTTTTTTTTTCTGAATTCATAACGATAGGATTTCGTATTTAAATATGGATTGTATATCAATAATAAATACAATATGCACATATGTTAAATCGATAAATAGCAAGGAGATGGAGAGATGAAAACCAATGTTAAAATACTTTAATCATTTGTGGCCACATGTTTATTATTTGAACAATGTGTTAACAGTCTGACTAAGGGCGAATTATGAAATACTTATGTATAAATACAACACCATATGAATGTGGTTGTGTGCGTATTTTTGCATATGCATTTAAACAACAACAAAAATCACTCAAATTAAATTATTTGCAACCAAGGATATTTGTGCCATTTTTTTTTTCAATAAAAGCAAATTTATGCAATTTTATTTAAGTGGAGAACTTAACTTGTTCACGGATTTATTATAAACTAGTTTATACACAGAAAAAAAGTAAACTCTTATATAGGAAAAACAATTAAGGAAAGTCTAAAGTCATGTGGGGCCGACTATATTATACCCTGCACAGCTTTGTACACACATTTATTTGAATCCAAAGATTTTGACTTTCCCTTAAGAATTTTGGTATTCATTCCGAGCCAAAAATTCGGCTTCTTTAAAATAAAGAATTTTTTTTAGCGATCTATCTGGCTTTTAATATAGGACCAATAAAATTAAAATTGGGATACAGATCTCCTTTATAAAATTTTCATTCTCCTTTCGCGTTTTATTAATAAAGGTACTCACGTACAAACAAATGCCAGTTTAAAAATCTAAATTATAACGGATACTTGAAAATAAAAACTGTGTTCTTAATTCCAAAAATACTTTAAACCAAAGACGCTAAATCCTCAAAATAAATCTTAGCCTATATTTGAAGCGTTTTTATCTTAAATCTAAAGTTTCAATATTTCAAGTAATTTAAGGATAATTTCTTTAAATCAAAAATGTGTTTTAACTTTAAGGAAAATTAGTCTTAGTTCAAAGACATGGGACTTTAACGGAGGGACGAAAATTTACAAAATTTGTGTCCTAAATTTAAGGAAAAAAATATTTGTAAATAAAATAAAAAATATTTTGTAAATTTCGTATCCTAAAATTTAGGTTGCGTAATCTGTAATATCGCATAAATATTTTTTTCAGTGTAGATCCACATTTGCGATACTATATAAAATCCGTCAAATTTGTTTGGTGCTATATACACCCAAAAAAAAGTGAACCCACCGTGGAAGAAAATGTAAATTTATTTTAGAAAATTTTAACTAAAATAGTTTTCTAATTGCAACATGTTAATACTTTTTGTCAAATTGAAGAAAAATTTTTAAAAATAATATTTTTTTTCCTGTTGTTTAAGAAATTTTCATATGTTGAAAGAAAAAATTGGATTTAAAAATTGTTAAAATGTCTTTAGCGCTGTACGAAGTTCGAGACAGGTACAATTTTAGTAAAATTTACTCATTTGAGAGACTTATGAACTCAATTTAAGCAAACTTCTACCATTTTAGGAAAATATGAACTATTTTATTTTATAGTAAAATTCTGCACTATATTTGTATACAACTTTTTTTCTTATTTTTAGTTCACGCCATTTAAGTAAGCAAAAAATTATTCAAATAAGGAACATTTACTCATATTGTGCAAAATTTAACTAAAATCAAGCAATCTTCATGAACTAAAAAAAAAGTTCAGTTGACATTAGAGCCCCCTTTTTTCTGGGTGTATAGAGGTTTATGTTCTCATATACATATATTCAAATCTTACCCCACTTCGATAAAATTTGTTTAGTCTTCTATAAA